>NC_056728.1:1384819284-1384876784 GCF_019279795.1 Protopterus annectens
AGCAGGAAGTGCCAGCTCAGAAAACAAAAGTTGTCAGTGACATTCCTCTGGGCTCACTACTGGGAAACCATCAATTCAGTACCTACTGCAAATCACTAACCTAGGAATATAGCCAAATACATTTTCAGATAACTGTACGTCAGTTGTCATTTGCTTTTAGCATCTGATACTGTGCTACTATGGCAAGGGCTAAGTCAGTGGTATCAATGATGAATTGGACAATACCTTAAACTGAATGTAAAGTTATGCAGCATTTGGTAAACAAATCTCAACATCAGCTTACAGCATAGAGAGTACCCCACTCTGGACAGTTGTGGTCATCAGAGAAGTCGACATCTTCACAGACAACTCCTTGTTCTTTGACTGTCTTGCAGCTATGGTTGTCAGGCGATCAACAGAATAAAGACCCTCACTTACCAAAGGATTAAAGCTCTATCCCATATGCTATCTTTTATAAACTCCTGCATGAAGATATATGTCTAACACTCTGTGGTGTTGGGACTTAACCCTCCCTGAGCTCCTACATACCAACAAAATTAATGGCTTCACAAACACTCTAACTAAAGACTTGAAGCTTCATCAAGAAATAAATAAGATACGGTGAAGGGATAGAGTTTTTTACTCAGCACTTCCCCATCTCTTGAATAATCCACCATTTCATATAAAGGAAAGTAACACCCTTGTTTCCTATAAGTCAAGCTTTGATGGCTGGGTAGGTACCTGTGAAGTCATCTTGGGCCTGACTTGTTTTGCCTTCTTGGAAGCAGGAGATGTCCTATGACAATGGGTACTGGCAAGGTGATTATGGTCCATGGAGTGAATCTGCCTTGTAGATTCTGGATCTACAAATCTATTAATGAAGGGTCTTCAAGTGGGATTAAATTAACTTCCCAAATGACTCATGCACCAAAGTCTAAAATCCACATGGAAGAATCCATGATCAGAACTGAAGTTACTTATGTTGCTGAAGATAAAAACAGAACTTGCTTGAGCAATGCTTACCAGTTGTTGTTTAAGCAAAATGTTGAATTGCCTTTGTCCTGTTAAATTAATTACTACAGAACTAACCAAATGATTAGGGGAAATTCTTCCTTATATGAGAAAGCGCCAGGTAACGGTTGGAACACCTCAATATAGTGCAGGATGTGACACTTCATCCTCTACTTCCTTGGTTTCAAGTTTAGGGGCAAAGAAAGATACATGAGTGAAGCCTTGAAGGAAAGAGAAATAACTATGATAGTGAAGTGCCTATCATAATAATTCAGGGATACGCAGCACTACTACAGAAGTCAGCACATTCTAACATTAAATAAGGAGATAACATGAATGTTTAGGTTCTGGTTGTCAAATCTTCCTTCCTTATTAATTAAAATCTCTTATGTCATTGTTTAAAGAGCCTTAAGGATTCCTGTGTTTCAGTGGTATGGCAGGTAGAGCTTATAAGCATCATACTCAATGAAATGTCACCTTACAGCTACTATTGAGAGAGACAATAGTCAGTCTGACCCAACTAGGGTTCATTTTGTCAACAAGCTTAAGGATAGCTTGGTCTACAGAATCCCAAATTCCAAGAAATGTTTGAAATGTTCGTAATTGTCGCTTTACTCTGTCTTACCAGACCCAATAAGTTATTCGGTTTCTGCCTGCATTCACAAAACTTTTCATTTGCCTCCGATAAGGATGGTTTCAAGGAAGCCTTAACAGTAGACAGGATAAAAAGAATAGCCATGGGAAATACGGAGACAGATATTTGCCCTAAGCATCTATAAAAAATGCTAGACTTTTCTCCACAAAAGGACACAGACTTTATTGCTGATTGATAATTTCCAGACATGGTGCCCAGATGATAAGAAGGCAGAAGTACTAGCCTGTTTTGTTTGTTGTTCTGCACCTGTGATGCTGCGTTCCTTGGGACTCCATATTACACAGGGGCACATGCAAAACAAAGTGCTGGCATGCTCAGACAATGACAACATGTTTTTTTCTCCAGTCCTACACAACTCATGACAAAGTAATTGATGAATGAGGTTATTCTTGTTTGTTTTTAGAAACAGTCAGATAAAACTGTTTTTCACAACAGGATTTTTTCTATTTTCATGTAAAGGCTGTTGCTGGCTATTAAGCTGTTACATATTTGTTCTTTTTCATGCATTGACAGTACATAAAAGGTAATTAATAATGAGATGTAAAGATTACTACAGTATTACAAAATTAAGCCATTCTACCAATAATGTGATACGCCCTTTGCATACATTGATCTCAGCAGTGTTCACTATGTTTTATTTTTAAATAGGTCAATGTAAACCAGTTGGCTGATGCAACAGAGAAACATGTACACACGAGTTTACAGGACACTCTGCTTAATGATTCCTATAAATAAACATAGGTTTGTGCAGTTACTCATGGTTTTAAAAAAGTAAAGCATTATTAATTATACTAATTGTTTTTGTTATTAATAATTATTATTATTATTACCTGGCATTATTATATTCCACTGTATGCCACACTCATCAGGCCAATCCGTAAGCATAATGCTCCCTTCGGTTTGTTGCTCTCCAAACATATAGTGCAACTCAAATGCCAAAGTACTTTCTTGCAAAGAAAATCAAAGGCCTAAACATAAAAAAACTATGCTGACCATGTCAAAGCTTTGTCCTTCTTCCTGGTGTCATACAGACTACTAAAAGGCAACCTCTGCCTTTCGTTCACAGCCTCAACAGACCCTGTCCTTTCAATCTTACTGAGCATTTCCAAGTCTAGTAGGGGCATAAACCAACTCAAGAGATCTTAGTCTCTTTTCCAACATAAATAGAACATTTAAAGAGACAAATATGATTCCACTTGTTTGGAATCATCTTCTACAACACATAAAGCAAAGTACTTCTCTTACACTATTTATAGGTAATCTGGATGAATGCATAGTTAACCACAAATTTACTCCTGATTTAGCACCCTTGTCTTGCATGGATAAGGGCAACACATAAATGTTCTGCTTGTTTCTGAGTTATTCATACTTAAATGTAATGGCTAAAAACTTCATAGGAATGCAGGCTAGGCATCTATGGATTCTCACAAATCAATAGCCTTGTACATGCCTATGAACCTATTAACTTATTAATGGATGAAAAAACAGGTCATTCCACTATACGTCTACTTTGTAGACTGAAATCACAAAAGAGTACTTTGGAGTAAGGCTTTATGGATGCAAACAAGTTAGAACTCAGGAATACAAAAGATATGAATGCCCAAAAATATGAATGAGATTTTCTGGTATTGATTTAAATCTATATATGCCTGCATCTAATAGCCTTTTATATTCAGTACTTAGGGAAGTTGTCAAGGTCACCTGTTTACTTAACAAATGTAAAACGAATAAATAAATGTATACATTTGTATGTACATTCATAATACATACAAACATGCAGACTTACATAACATACATTCATACATACTAACATACAAACATACATTCATTCATATGTACATACAAACATGTATACATAAATACATGCACAAATTCATACATACATACACACATGCAAACATACATATATATAGCGGTTACTTACCTCGCGTGTGGAGCCAGTGTTCCGGATGTCGGTCTTCTGTAGTTGTCGGTGCTTTTGTCTAGGGCAAGTGAGTGCTGGGTAAGTAAAAGTTTGGTCTACTGAAGTAGACCCATATATATATATATATATATATATATATATATATATATATATATATATATACACACACACACACACACATACACACACATATACATATGTGAATACATACGTGCATACATACATAAAAACATGCATACATACAGTACATATATTTCCATTGGCATCTGTTGGTATCCAACTTGCTTGTCCAATGTGAATCTTATTTCCACATATATTGAAAATACTTGTGTAAGCATGGTTTTATTTAACAGTAACTTAATTAACACTCTATATTGTGGCTGAGAAAGTTACTTATCTGGGTTAAGTACTGTTCCATATTTTTCCCTTTGGATACAATAATTATTCTTACATCTTTTGCTGTAAGTCTGTGAGCCTAGCTCTGCAAGAAGTCACCATCTGATCAGAAAGAATATTTATATAGAACATCATCTGCATATTTATAACATTTCCTACAAAGGCCAGTGATCACATCTGCTAGGATGTCTCTGTTTTCAGAAAAAAGTAAAGGACCCCATTTTATCTAATGCATATTTTGTAGACTTCAGTTAACCCAGAGAGAGCTGTATGCAATCTTGCCTTGTTAAGAATGCCCTCTAACACAGTAAGCATATTATAGAGCAGAACGTATATTTGCCTTTCCTAAGGACCCACTACAGGCCACTGAAAGATGATTTACCAAAATATGACTTAATGAGAAGTTGTTTTGATGAGCTGTAGTTTTACCCTCAAAAAAAAGCAAACCAAACTAAACAAACAAACAAATAATCAAATCAAACAAACTAAAAAACAACCATTCTGTTTTGTGTGAGGATGGAGGGAGAGAAATCTTGACTGCAGAAAACCTCTATATCACTCATCTGTCTGACTATAATTTAGCCTGAGTTTGTAACACCTTAAAGTAGATTATGTTTTCCTAATGGAGGATTTTCTGTCATTGTGAAAATTAAGCAAAACAGATTTAGTTACTTGTGTTTTCCCTTGTCATTTACAGCTCATACTTTTTGTTCTACTTCTTATAAATATAGGTTCATAGAGTAGTACTAAGCTAACTGCCCTTGGAAGCCATTTTAAGCCAAGCCAATTATCCCTTGTGAGACTCAAACGCTGCACCTCGTGTTTGTAAGGCAAACCCGTTAACCATTAGGCCACCCTCCCAATATAACTTACTAAATATGTCTTTTAATGTAAAAGTAAAAAAAATTCTATATTTGGCCACCTGCACAGTGGAAAACATCTAGTTGTTTCGCAAAAATCAAAAAATAAAGCATTAGCAAGTTTAAATGAGGCTGGGTATGTTCTCTGTTTCAAAACACTGTCAACTCTTGTCAAAGGGCATGATTACACACACAAACTTATTCAACTGGGAAGGCTTGGCAACATGAAAATGTAATGGCTGTGTCATCTTTTTCTCATTACCCCTGAGGAGAAATTGCTTTTGTATATTTACGTGGAACTTAATGGAGTGGATCCTAGTTTCCTCAATGGGATAATTTTGAAAATTCCAATGAAACAGTTTAACCATGTTGCTACACTGATAGTATCGTTGAGGATGAGTAATGGTGAACAGCAAGCCAGAACTAAACTGTAGTAGTTAGACAGGAGCTTTGCATATAAGAGATGTGTAGATTCATACATCCACTAATAGAAGTGTATGTATCTTATTAAATGATCAGCAAACTTGATTAGAATTTGTTTATATTCAATGCTTACTATTTTTGACTGTTTTTGAGACCTATCTCAGTTTTTAGATTATGATCCCTTTGTGTATGCTCAGAGATTTAAAGTTTTTGAACAAGTAAGATATACAATTATACTTTGTTCAACATTACCATCTTTGGCCTAATCCTCCCAGAGTCTGTTTTTTAAAGAAAGTCACTACTTCCATTAAACCATCTAAGACATGCTCAACTACTGTGCAAACATTTACAAACTTTCTATTTCAAATGTCAGCTTTGAAAAGAGCAGGATATTTTCACCCGAGAATAATAAAAATCAAAAACAGAAACGCCAGTGATCCGAGTCTGAGAGGTAGTACGCTGAACTACAAAAAATCTACTGTAAATGAAACAAACAAAGGCCCCCAACTATTTCCATGCTGGATCATATAACTTAAAGTTGAGATCAAAACAATGATCAAAACTCTTTATAGCAGGACTAGTTGAGTGGTTCCTAATGTCTGGTGAAAAGGGCAGCAGGTTGCTTGTTCAAAACTTGAAGCAAACAACCATAATGGTACATTGAAATAAAAAAAACAGTAGAACATTATAATCAGTCACAGAAAAAAACAACTGACTATCTTTTTGTCCTTCTTCACTTCATCCTGTAGCCATCTCCCACAGATATGTGGAAGGCCTCAGTTCTTGAGCAAAACAACCTACCTGCAAAAAGAGCATGTTCAGCCAACAAAAAACAAGAACCTCAAAGGACTAGGATACCTGATGGTCAATAAAAGTCGGAGAAGCAGGAATTTAGCATACCAAACTTTATTCACACTTTCGTCAGTAAGACTTCATAAAAAATAAAAACAACAACCCAGCTGCATCAATATATACACAATAAATAATTGGCAATTATTCAATCAATGCAATTCTGTTCTCTTAACTCATTACATGCGGTATAAAAACATATTCAATAATAAAAACTTATAAAAACACATTTCAAATACAATATGCGAATGTTATTTCATACTAGTAACTTTCAGCTTCCTATTTTTAAGAAAACATTTGATAGTAATGCTATCATTCAGGCCTGGTTTGCTGTCAGCATTTAATCTCAGTTGCCAAACTGTCTCCCTTTGCTCCAACGTATTTTTGTAATCCCCTCCTCTCAAGTCACCATGCACAACTTCTAATACTGAAAATAAAAATTTCTTAAAACTAACACACTCAACAGAGTGTCGGTATAATGCACTCCTCTCATTTTTTGTCTTGATATAATAAAAATGTTCTCTAATGCGCTCGAAAAGTGCTCTTGTGGTCATACCTACGTAATATGCATTACAACCACTACACATACCAATATAAACAATAATTCGACCAAGGTTGGTATTACTACACAAAAACATTTTAACTGCTTCAACCCCTTCTGAGTGGGGAATACTCATAAAAAGCGATACCACATCTACTGTCACCATTAAATGTCTATCCCTCTTAAATTCGAACTTCTGAGACAAACCCCTAATTTTATCCAAGAATTCCCAAGAATCCTTTAAATGCGTTTTTTAAGCTAGCTGTTACTAGTTTCGAAACAGCATCAATGATCAATGAAATACCTTCAGTTATAGCTTGTGGACAAGATACTATCAGCCTAAACGGAGGGTCTGTAACACTTTGTGTGTTTTAGGGATACCAAATAACACGCCCACTCTAGGTTTCTCTATAACACAAAAGTTGTACAATTAAAAATCAATTTGTTGATCCATTAAAAGTTCATAAAGAAAAATGTAAATTTGTTTATAACTAAGTTCAATGTCTAACATGCTAGCCTGTGCATAGTCTTCCTTATTGGATAATAATTTCAACATACCTTTATTATACTGTTCAATAGTCATGATGACGATATTTCCCCCTTGTCACTTTTCATGAATCTTAAATGGCTGAAGCCCCTTAATTCCTTCAATGCGTTTGTCTTTAGATAAATTATCAAACCACTTTCTATGCTTATTACCCAAACATTGTTTGAAGCCATGTAAACACATTTCTTTAAATACACTAAGTGTATGACATAAATTGGGAGTAAAACATGACGGCTTTTTAAAATCAACAGACGCTTCACGTACGTTTTTGAACAAATACTGTAAATTCAATTTTCTAGTGTATTGCTTAAAGTCAATCACAACTTTTTCATATTCCTCCCTTTTTGTAGGTACAAACCTAAAACCGTATTTAAGTACTTGCTCTTGTGTTTTAGAAAAAACAGTATCGGTTAGATTTAATAAGTCAAAGTTACTAGTTATTTTCTTTACTAGTCATCCGTGGACGACTCTGAAGTCATTTGTCCTCTGCTTCTCGCCGCTCACCCCGTCGTCATCCTGGTCTCTCTCTTCAATAAAAAAACTTTGGGTCTGGCTCCATTTTTGCCCTAATTCACCTGTCTTTACAGAAGTACCATTAGGACTGCTAGTTAGCTGCTCATTTGTGGCGTTCCCATCACTAGTAGGAGTCGATTCCGCTGGCCCACTGTTGAAAAACCTTGTGACCACCGCCAAAACTTTTGTATGGTTGTTTGATCTTAGGCGATAACCAGACTGATTTAATTTGATGTTACTGTTTAAAGCCACATAATTCTTATTATTGATAAACTTAGCTGGTGCCCATGTTGAATTAAAATTCTTATTTTTGTTGTTGTTATTCCTTTGAAACAATGGGTCAGAAGTCTCAAAGACATCATATGCTGCTACGTCTCTCAGTAGTTTATGATGTTTACGAGTCACGATATCATTTTCATATTGTTCTACTTCTTTCAGTACTGACTCATAAGCTCCTTCACTAAACTCTTTGGACAACTGGTTGACCTCTTCATCCAACTTCAGAATTTCTAGTTTCAATAAGTCCATCTTTTTGATTTTGTTCGCTGTCAGTAATTTAATCAATTGAAGACCCACATTATTAAAAAACACAGATAGTTCATGAAAAAAGGGTCTTCTGAACGGATACTGTTTGGGCACTTGAAAAACCTTATCCCTTTCAGTACCACAGCTAATTCTAGACACCTGTCAAATATTTATTCTCTAGGTCTAAAGACCTGCGCTTTTTCAGCAGTCTATATAAAGTTTCACATTTCTCATGATATTCATCAATTTTAATTTTAGCCATTTTGTAATCTGCTTTACCAAAAGAATCATGCCAACAGTCCAACACAGAGCGAATACTACTAAATTGCTTGCAACCATTTAATGTCTCAGTGGAGCTGTGCTGGTTAGCACTTGGTGGATCAGTAGAATTCAAATCTACCACTGTAACCTGTTCCTCCTCAGAACTAAGGTTACCTTCAGCTGCATTTATCTGTCTGTTGAGCAACATACTCAACAATTTTTGTATAGCAGTCATAGTAGCCACAAATACCTTCAATAGACCTGTATCCCCCATCGAAGGTGTAGGATGAACAGAAAGTTCCAATAAAGGATTGTTCTCCACTTCGGCCATCAAGAGTCACTCAACAAACCAACTCAACTGCAAAAAGAGCATGTCCAGCCAACAAAAACCAAGAACCTCAAAGGACTAGGATACCTGATGGTCAATAAAAGTTGGAGAAGCAGGAATTTAGGGTACCAAACTTTATTCACGGTTTCGCCAGTAAGACTTCATCAGAAATAATAACAACCCAGCTGCATCAATATATACACAATAAATACTTGTCAATTATTCAATCAATGCAATTCTGTTCCCCCCCAAAATCTTAACTCATTACATGCTGTATAAAAACATATTCAATAATAAAAACTTATAAAAACCCGTTTCAAATCCAATATGCAAATGTTATTTCATACTAGTAACTTTCAACTTCCTATTGGTAAGAAAGCATTTGATATTAATGCTGTCATTCAGGCCTGGTCTGCTGTCAGCATTTACTTTAGCACTTAGTTTATAAAAAATCAGCAGTAAGGGATTCTTGTAAGCATCATTCAGCTGTGTTTAGCATGGACATGACTACTGATTGTTCTTTTATTAGGGACATTGTTTAAAGGAACTGGAGAATATTGAAAGGGAACAAAGATCTTATTGAGGTAATAGGGACCAAGCCATGCTTTGTTTATCGAAAATCTGGTAATATAAAAAAGTTGTTGGAGAGAGATGACTCGATAAGGAATGACATTTTACTAAATAAAGTTCATAAAAAGGTATGTTCAAATGTGGAAGTTGCAGTATGTGCAGGTTTATTCTTGAGGGGCCATTTATTATGATTCCCCATTTGGATCAAACTTTTGAAGTTCTTCAGTATTGTTCCTGTAAATCAAGAGGCAATGTTTATATTGGTATGTGTAGTGGTTGTAATGCATATTACATAGGTATGACCACAAGAGCACTCTTCAAGCGTATTAGAGAACATTTTTATTATATCAAGACAAAAAATGAGAGGAGTGCATTATACCGACATTCTGTTGAGTGTGTTAGTTTTAAGAAATTTTTATTTTCGGTATTAGAAGTTGTGCATGGTGACTTGAGAAGAGGGCATTACAAAAATAGGTTGGTGCAAAGGGAGACAGTTTGGCAACTGAGATTAAATGCTGACAGCAAACCAGGCCTGAATGATAGCATTAATATCAAATGCTTTCTTAAAAATAGGAAGTTGAAAGTTACTAGTATGAAATAACATTTACATATTGTATTTGAAATGTGTTTTTATAAGTTTTTATTATTGAATATGTATTTATACAGCATGTAATGAGTTAAGATTTTTGGGGGGAACAGAATTGCATTGATTGAATAGTCGACAATTATTTATTGTGTATATACTGATGCAGCTGGGTTGTTGTTATTATTTTTGATGAAGTCTTACTGACGAAAACATGAATAAAGTTTGGTATGCGAAATTCCTGCTTCTCCGACTTTTATTGACCATCAGGTATCCCAGTCCTTCAAAACAACCTATCTGTTTTCCAAAATGAAAGCATTATTAGATGTTTTACATGATGCAGTATATCATGCACAAGTCTTAGCTGTAATCTGATAGCTCCCAAATCACAAAGCTGCAGATAGTGATAGCATGTGTACTGACTGCTATTAAAACTAAGGATTATGACCCTTTGTGGAACATTCTTGTGCAATTGTTGTAGTGGTGTGCTATCTTATTTCTACAAAGGAGGCTATTATTGTGGTAATGTCACATTTGAGGCTATTACAATCTGACACTTTTCAGGCCCATTTCATTCTTAACAAATACACCAAATATTAATGAATTTTTAGGAAGTGTGCTGAACCCATTTTTAATAGTGCTATTTCACCAGTTCACATAAATGTCCCTGTCCACATCATCCAAGTAAGAAAAAAACAAGTTGTAACCATTGCAACCACTATATCCATCAGATATAAAGATTCCATATTTCTTTGAAATATTTATAAACTATGAAAATTCTGTCCAATACAACACATTTGTATGGCATAATCAAGCCGGTGCCAGCCACCCCTCTGGTATTAGTGTCTGAGTGGTGTACACCATATCCATTTAGAACACTGAATTACCATATGACCATGGCTTACATCCAATGACTTAGTTGAACCAAAACTGAGTAAGAACAAAACAAAAACCTCTCAACTCAAGACTAGTTCAACAAGAGGCAGATGAACCAACACGATGGGTAATACAAGGGCAATGAGGCTGCAAACACGACAATCCACCAGCATGCGTCACTTGGACTGTCCCCCACTATATAACCAAGAAGGAAACTAAGAAAATGCCTCAGTTTTCTGTAGCAAAAATAGTAATTAATACTAACAGTTAAACAGTTAAAGTTCATAGATCAACTAAAACATCTAAATTTGCAAAAAATAACACTGTTGAACTTGAAGTAATAAAAAAAAAAACAATTCATGCAGCCTAAATCTCATTTATAGGATAATTAAACCACTTATATCTCCAATTATCAAAAAATTAAGTGTATTCCTCACAGCAATAGCAACCTGCAGATTTAACAGGTTTTGTACAAGTGCATTCAGATGTACTCATAGAAGTCCTGGTCAGGTATTGAAAGATCTAGGTGCTGGATCACATTTATATTGTAATACATTTGCTGACCTTACAATGTGATAGTTAATGAACCATCTGGATAACTCAAAGACTGTGGGCTTATCCCACCATGTCAACAGAACCAGGTATAATAGCAGGCCAGAGTATCAAAGTCTCAGGATGATGTCATCTCAAGGTAAACAAGTCTGCTAACATCCTGGCTAATAAGACCTTTTTGGGTTTTAGAGTCAAATCATTTCCTCCAAGTTGAATAAGAACAGCACTTGGGTTAGGCCAGCTAGAAAGTAAAAATTGACAAACATCCCATAACAGCAGCCAAGATGATGTAATGTACATTTTGATATTAACTCTTGGAGTTTTCAGTACGTTGGTGGCATGTGGGAGTTGCTATTGCCTTGGCTTTTTCAGGTCTTGACTTTCAGATAAAGCAGACAAACAACAGGGTGGTTTAGTGGTGGGAATTAAAGAAGCTTGAAAGAATGTGCTTGTGTACCACATGGCACTAGTAGTTTAACTAACGATGAGGCAGATGGCAATTTAGTTTATAGAGTGACTATAATGGTAGATTATTAAATATCCCTCAATACTTCAGATATAGAAGATGTTTGTACTGGAACAAGCCTATGACTATTGTGTTACAATCATCAGGTAGCAAAGACAAAGGAAAAGCTGTTTGGTGGACTGTTTTGGCTAGGAATTTATGCAGCAGTAAAATGGGTCTATGTCTTGTGTCAACAGACTTCTCCATTGAAATAACACCCTAGTCATACCTGTGATCAGAACAGAAACCTGATTCAAAAGGACAGCTATGTGCATAGTAGGGTCCTTGAATTTGTCAGGTAGGGGACACCCATTTTATATTATTTATTCTAGATTATGCCACAGGATACCCAGCAGCCATTCCATTATTGATGGACAATGCTAAGGCTACCACTAGAATGTTAGTATTAATTTGTATATTGGTTGGGTTACCGAAGGAGAATCTAATGGATAAATGAATTTCTTTCATGCCTCAGCTGCTAGCAGCTGTGTGCCATATGCTATAAGTAAATGTTCAAAAATCTCTCTGTACCAAACACTGACTGACACATTGGTTTAATGATTAACTAACGCACAAACAGCAATGCTGCATAAGGTAACTGACCAAAAAAATAAAACTTGAGACCAATCAATGTCTAATGTCCTGTTTTACCAAACAGAAAGTACCAAAGTCTGTAATGGGTGGGGGTGAGGGGGTATTTATTTTTATTACTGTATAGGCAGCAACCTAGTTAACTGTTGGATATAGAAAAAGAGACATAAAAAGAAGAAACGTTACCCCATCATAGAATAGTGTAATATACGGGATAGGATAAGAAGGATCTGGAAGCCAAGCTACCACTGATAAAAAATCACATGCTCATGAAGCTTAGGACCCCATTATAACAGGCATACAAGGATCAGAGAGGTTCAGCGTGGAGACCGAGTGATGATGCTATAACACCAACCGTAGAAAATTAATTTCTACCCACCTGGACAGAGTCAGATAAAATAGTCGCAGGAGTGGATCCAGTTAAATGTAAGGTCCCTTACCCTCATAAACCAAAACAACATTTCTGCTACATCAACATTGCTTCAGGGAAACTATAGTTACCCCAACATTGGGCAGGTGGTAGAATTGACATCAGTGCCCAAAGCAGAAGTAGGAGAGGTCCTGTCTGCATAACAAGGAAAAGGAAAGGAAATTGATGTTTTCAGTAAAAATACCCTTTTGTGGTTTTCTTCTTGCCAGGATGAACAAATACAAAAAGCTACAACATTATAGCAGAGTCAAATAAAACAGTGATTTCTAGTATCTAAGGCTAAACATGAGAATGCTGCTAATGATGTAAAGTGCAAGTACAATCATCTGAGGATGATTGACATGTTTCATAGCTTGTACAGTACTCTTGCTGTGTTGGTACAAAGGCCAGATGGGAGAATACATTTATGCAATGATTTTAGGCAGCTGAATTCTATCTCCCAATTTGATACCTATCCCATACTTAGCATGCCACAAAGATATGTAGATCAACCTGGTACCTCAACGACCTTGGTCCTAATGAAAAGGCACTGTCAGGTACCTCTCAAAGAGAGGGCAAAGGAGAATAAAAGCTTTTTTGGTGCTTAATTAACTATTTCCATGCTCAGTGTTCTTGTATAGGTTTACAGGGCCCCTACAATGTTTCTTCATTTGTGCAGCAGTATTTTAGATGACATTGTCATGCACTGGTAAGACTGTATGACCCACACATGTGCATCCCAGATACTGATAATACAAGTAGCACTTGACTAATTTGACCAAGTAAAGAAGTGGTCTGGAAAAAAACAAGTATTTATGTTCTTTATGGGTAGGAGCCTGGTGAAGCCAGAGATGGAAAATGTTGAGACTATCAAAGTCTAGCCTCAATTAGTGACACAAAATCCTTTTTGCAAGGACAGAGGCATCTGTTTCTTATATTATCATGATTATTTTTTTTTTTATTTGAGTAACCTGGGAAGTTAGCACCTCATCTCTAACCTGCCTTTCTTAAGGATGAGTAAGAAGAAGGTGGTGACAATCACATTCATATAATACCCTATCCTCTTGGATCAGTTGTACTTATACATTGTAACTGTGGTCCTCTTGGATCTATGCAAGTCTGGTTTTAGATCTCAACATCACAATTAGACTGTCCTTATTCAGTCAGTGACTTTTCCATATTGAGGGATCAGCTGTTGTATTGATCTTGGTTATCTTTGATCTCTGAACAGGGTTTTATATCACAGATCATGGAGTGCTTGTTGGCACCTCTGTACCCCTGTGAGTTAACTTCTATCCTCACAATGTGTTTGGCAAACAGCTTGGGTCACACACGGCGAATAGTGTCTGGTATAAATTCTTTCAGGAGCTGCACACTGATATGGAATGTCCCAGGGTACATTCCTGGCTCCCCTGCTCTTTATGGTTTATTTATGACAATTGAGAAAAGTCATTCAAGCTAGATGTATTCTTTATGAGTATTATGGTGATCATATTCTGTTACATCTCTCCATCTTCCTGGAGAATGCATCTGACTTTACTACCTTGGATAATTATATGCATACAATCTGCCACTACATGTAAACCCATCCATGGAAATTTAATCCATTATTGGTTAAACCATTGCTGCCACTCTGTGTCATTCACACATTCTCTGTTTATTTTCTGTCGATAATTTATGTATTGCCTATGATATTTGGATATGATCCTTGACAACAGGCTGACACGTAAGAATCAGCTGTTTACTGTTGTTGAGTATCCTGTTACGATCTTAAAAGTAATGCCAAGATCCAACAATTCCCTTGTATAGACCTTGCATAGGTGGCATATGAATGGGTGTAATGCACTTTACAGAGCCTTATGGATGGTGAAGTGGCTCAGTTATAGTGGACGCATAACATGGTGATCAGGCGTTTATCAGATGCTCATGACATCACTCATATAGTGCCTGTGCTACAGTATACATATTGGTTACCATTGCTGTAAGGGTCTTTCTTCAATATCTCAGTCTTCAGCTTCTGGGCCTTATACATTCATCATTCTGACCGATAAAAAGAGATTTTTTTGTAACTTACTGCCTAATGAACTCACTCAGATTGTCAAGTGACAGGATACAATGTGTTTCAGGATCATAGTAGATGCTTTTGGCAGGTATCCCTTTCCCTCAGTCTCTCTCACCTCAGTCCTAAGGCATTAACTGCCTTCCTTATTTCTGGCATGCAGCACTTAGGCCTTGTTCTGAACGCCCCTAAATACTACCTTTTCAGGAAAAAGCTAATCTAGCTCCTAAAGATAATCTGTTTAAATTGTCAGCATTTATGTTATTTACTGTATATTTGCAGGTCATATTGCTGCATTTAGTAATGCTAGAATTCATTGATATTTTATTACTTGTTTTATTCGATGTTTGGTACCTAGGCTTAGGTACTTTAATAGATAAATAAATACTAACAATATTTTAGTCCATGTGACTCTGCTGAAGTTTTTGTTTATAGGGATCACACTGTATGCATGATAGTGATGCAGTACAAGTAAACTTAACATAAGGGATCCCTGTTACAGTTTGTATACAACTTTAAGTCAATAGGTTGGTTGGTTTTGCACAGATAGGGCGAATGTTGCAGAATACATCTCCCTTCTAGATTAGGGTACGCATTTTGAAGAGTGGCAGTATAACTCCTCCATAGTCCCACAGCAATGAAATGACTTAAGATCACTGAAATATGCGTACCAGAAACTGACCTAAAGTACATTTTTACCTTTATCTTCAGCTGCTAATCAAAATAACAGATATGCTATGCTATTATAAAGGCAGATCTAAAGCATTACAAAAATTGCTCTTAAAAGTAATGTTCTGCACTATTTAAATATTCAGATGGTCATACATGCACAATACTGAGAATTTTAAATTGTCAAGACATATGCATATCCATGCCTTTAAAACTAAAAGAAAAACCATGTACAGTTTGCATATAATTAGCCACCGTCATTGCTGAAAATATTTTACTACAAAATGTTAAAGCATTTCAGATATACAGCCTTAAAAATGTTAAGGACCACAAAATAGGTAAAGATCTACCTTATATCCTGGCAGCTTGTAAACTTCAGTTCAAGCCAAGTTCACAATAAATCCATTTGTATAACTTTTTTCTCCAGCAGGCAGATTAAATACATATCAAAATCATGAATATATTCTAATTTAATAGCAGAGCTTAACATAATACTTATTTATATCTTCTCCAAAAATGTGGTCTTATACCATTTAAGCAATTGTATAAAAGTTCAGCCAAAGAAATCACAGATAATTCTGAACTGTTAAAAGTCACAATGGGCATGTTCCCTTGCATTTGCAACTAAAAACAATCAGTGCAATTTACAGAGTATCCAGATATCTGTCTCTGAAGACTTTATTACTAAACATGAAACATCTAATAAACATAACATTGTATAAGTATAATATAGTAAGAAGAATTATGGACCTTAGATTCTGGTAGGACCTAATCTTTTATCAGATTTAACTACGAACAAACATGTATATATGCATCATTTCAAATGATCAGAGAAAAAATAGACAACATTTTTATTTTATTTCTGTGACTGATACACACACATAGTCCATTGTTGTGCTATCATAACACTGCAGTCCATAAACAGCACTAGAAGAAACATTTCTCCAGTAACTGATATAAACATATAACCAAGCACAAATCAATTGATCTAGAAAAGACCAGAACCAGGCTTAGGAGTGCCATGCTAGTGACTGACACTTTAATGCACAATCATTAATGTGAGATTCAAGCATTTTGGTGTGAAAGTTTAAGACTGTGTTGATCTCTGGGATTTTTCTTTTCAGTTAGATGGTGTGAACTCGGATCTGGTATAACTATGTATCAGGAGGTGGGGTAGGCACATAGTGTTTTTGGTAATTTTGTGAGTTTGACTGGGATTCATAGTCAAGTTATTCCAATCTTTTGTGATCAATGTTATGGGAGTCAGTTTACAAAATAGTTGGATTTTCATTGGAAAACTGAAAGAACAGAGTGATAGTGAAAATCATGCACACTTCTTCAAAATAGCTAACCTTTGACACTTAAAAGTAATCACCTACTGACCTTTTCTCTAGTTGTCCCTTTTTTATACCCTGCAGGTGATATGTCCTTTGTGAAACTTGTTCTCTTTTC
Organism: Protopterus annectens; assembly: GCF_019279795.1. NCBI lineage: Eukaryota > Metazoa > Chordata > Ceratodontiformes > Protopteridae > Protopterus > Protopterus annectens. The sequence goes on from NC_056728.1 coordinate 1,384,836,363, forward strand.
ATCACAATTCACTCCCAGTCATTACTTCCCTGGGGAAAGCTCTTCATTTTATTGTCCCTGCAACGTTTCTGCATCACCCACCATTTGTCTCAGTTTTCTCAAACCTAAAGACTGTGTTGAATGCTTTGAATAATTTGAAGAATATTGCTACTCCCACCTTGTTTCTACTCGGGTTGTCTTTAACATACTCATATAAGACAGATGCTAATTGCAACACCAAGCATGTTGTTTATCTTGCCCACTGTCGATGTTGTTTTCGGTGGTGCAGCGGTTAGCATTGCTGCCTCACAGCAAGAGGTTCTCTGGTTCGATTCTTGACTGGGGTGCCTTCTGTGCAGAGTCTGCATGTCCTCCCTGTGGTCGTGTGGGTTTCCTCCGGGTGCTCTGGTTTCCTCCCACATCCCAAAGACATGCAGTAGATGGATTGGACACTCTAAAATGGCCCTAGGTGTGAGTGTGTGCATGTGTATGCCTTCTGTGTAAGGTTGAGCGCCAGGCTGGCAACTCGACACCGTAAAACTCCACTGCCAATCATGAGTGGACAGATGATCCGCTGTGGCAACCCCTAACTGGGAAAAGCTGAAAGAAGAAGAAGAAAGAAGAAGAAGTGGGCAAGACTAACAGATGTCTTAAGGGAAGGATCAGGGATCATTTGTACTGTATTCGCAAACGGCACGATTTCAGTGCCTTAGCGAAACATGTGCTGAATACAGACTCAACACATTCTTTTGTATTTCAGGTTCTTTATGTAGTGTGCCCCAATATACGAGGGGGAGATTTAATGAATCGTACAGAGGTGGTGGAGTTGGAATGGCTTCTTAGGCCAGGGGCACATCAAGCTATGGGACTTAATGATAATGTTCCCCTCAGACCACTGTTGAGGTCTAGACATTTGAAGTAATGAATTTCTCATGTGAACTGTTTGTAGGATGTACAATAGTTTTATTGCTCCACATATTGTTTCATGTACTATTCAGTCTTAATGCATGGTTCATTTTGAAATATTTTTTTAGACATTTAAGTACATTTTTTGATGTTTTATTGGGCTAAATGCAATAGTTGTTTTATGCATTTTGTGTTGAACACCTTCTATTGTTGTTTTATGTACTATTAGTTGTATCTGTCACTTTAATCAGCTGTTCACTGAGATAGCGAGCTGTGATAGGTGGGTGTAACATTTATTAGTGCAACAGTTATATTTTTAAATTGTCTGATGAAGCGGCTTGTCGTGGCCGTGAAAGCGCTTACATTCTTATTAAACATTTGATTGCTTACTTTGGAAGTTTTGACTAGCATTCATTTGCTGTTTTCTGCCAGCTGCTGGGTTACTTGTTCATTTTATACTCATATAATGAGCAAATACAGTCTTGTTGCCGAGGTTCACAGAATTTACATGAAGTAATATAAGTCCATGGTGGCTGTTCCAATGGTGATCCACTGCAGTGTATGTAATATAACATTTGTGCCATGTATGTCAGTATATGGGTGGAATAACTTCATAGTGTAAGATAAAGCAGTAGAATATTTTAACACTACATATATGAAAGGCTTTCCATTAAGTGCAAAATAAAAACTAAGCAAAGCAACATCCACACTACAAGTCACTGTTCACAGCAATGCCACCGTAAAAACACTGATTTAAATACCTTGGACTCTGGCTAGATCCATTTCTATGTTTCTCCCCACACTTAAGACAATACAAGAAAAAAAATAAACCCAGTAGTTACTTGGGCTAACAAAATCTGCCCCTTCCTCTCCAAATCTTCCAAAATCAGTACAGAAAAAGTCATTTTACTATCACAACTAGGGTATGTCCTTCCCTTAATTTTTTTTTATTTATTTATCCTTTGTTGACTGGGTTAGTCTCATTAGGCTAGTAGCCTCTTTTTAGAGGAGGCCCAAGGTGGTATTTATACTACTAGGGGAAATTTGCCCAGGGCAACAGAGAACTTCCCCTGCTCATAGCTCTGGAGCCAATGAGTGAGCACACACATCCCATTTCTGGTGCAGTGGCAGCTGGGAGGATAGTGCATGACGTGGAGAAGATATGGAAGGCACCGAGGTGAATGCCAGGGCTGTGTGGAATACCAGTAAGATTGTGGAAGATTCTGAAGTAATTTTTCAGCAAACCTTGTTTGCTGAAGCCAAAAAAGAGGAGTCAAAAACAAGTCTTGTTTTATTACAACCCTCCATTTGGGAGGGTTGTGGGCTGATATATTAAAAGAAATGTTAATGGATAAAATACAAAAACACGAAGGTGAGTCTATCCTGAGAAATGATGCTAAAATGGAAAGAAAGAAGGTGCCAGTGGAGCAAAAACAAAGAAAGCAGAACAGAACATGAGGCAGAAGTATGTGGTTAGCATTCAAAATAAGAAGAAAAAGAACTGGTTAGGTGTGGAGTGTCAGACAACTTAATGGTTCCTTTGGGTGTTAAAGTCCAAGATGAAAGAGCTTTTATTCTAAACAGAGACATTTTGTGACATTATATTTGTGACTGTTTTTGCAATGGAAATGTTCCTTGGTAAGTAAAAATAAAAGCAAGAACTGTAATCCTTGGAACTTATATGTAATAAAAGCATTCAGGGAAACAATAAAAGAAGATTTGTGCACAATTTGAAACAGAAGTAGAGAGACTTTAAAAGGACATTTGAAATGTTTATACAAAGAAATTCTGGACATTGAAAGGTATATGACAAAAGGGGTTTATGGGCTGGTGGATGGGAATGTAATGCTGTGTTAAAGATTGAAAAGGACAAACTCATACATACTCCAAGTATGATACACTGGGAGGGTGGCCTAATGGTTAAGGTGTTTGCCTTACAAACACAAGGTGCAGAGTTTGAATCTCACAAGGGATAATCGGCTAGGCTTGAAATGGCTCGCAAGGGCAGTTAGCCTAGTACTATCCTATGAACCTATACATGTTACAGGAAATAATGGCAAGGCAAAATATTGGGGACAATCCAACACATGTTTTTTTGGAAGCAAAGGACATGTGATAAGGAACTGTGACAAAAAGAAATGTTATATCTGTGAGGAACTGGGTCATGATGCAAGAAAAAGTGAAAAAAGGGTGAACTGAAATATTATAAATGTAACAAAAGTGGCCATTTATGGATGGATTGCAAGACTGAAATTAATAATAATGATAGTGAAGGAAAAAGAGAAGGAAAGGACCGAAGACAAGAAACATTAGAAGTGGGGAGAAACAGAAGATACATTAGATAAAGAACACAAAAGGAAGAAAAAAGTAATGCGAGAAGGTTTTGAAATAAATGGTGAAGATATCAATTGGAAAGGAGGAAAACAAAAAAAATGATTCTATTGTTAAAAGGGTAGAGGATAGGAAAGAAAATTTAAAGGCATAAGTAGAAAAGAAAAAAATAAAGGAAATGGATGAAAAATAAAATAAGATAATTTCTAGAACATTAAGGAAAAGGGAAAGTAATAACTTTAGAGTACTTTCTGTGGATGTGAATAGCATTAATAATATAGTAAGAAGGATAGGAGTTTTGTAAATGTGATGCAGATGTAATTGTTCTAAAATATACATGATTCTTAAAAAGTGAAGAAAAATTACAAACAGAAAAATTATAAAGGTTAAGATGATCTAGAATTGTGGAAATGACCAGTGTTCTGGAATAGGAATATTTTGTAAAACTACAGTAAAATATTAGAGATATAACTTTAGTAAGAATTGGGAGATTAAATATTGTGGATGTAAATTTGAAAGAACAAATGTATATAATTATAGCACTATATGGTTATGTTACTTGCAAATTAAGAGAAGGTTAATGTCACCAGATTTTAGATTGTGTAGTAATAAATATGAATATTATATTGGCAGGAGATTTTAATTGTGATTTAAGAGTAAAATGTAAAAAGAAAGGAAAAAATGTAAGAAAAAGTTATGAAATGTGGTACATTAATACTCTGGGATAAAAAATAATGGACTAATATTAGGGTTATTTATAGAATTGAAATAGCTTATTCCATAATATTGGAAGTATTAAATATAGGGGAAGGAGAAACTATTGAAACAGCTTTATTGGGTCATCTAGTAATATGGGTAGAGATAAAGGAAAATAAGGACTATACAAAAATAGGCAAAGAAATAAAAAGGATAAGATGAGAAAACACGGGATGAAGAAGGAAAGATATTAATACTCTGCAACAAACTACCTATCTGTATCAAACAAAGCTCCTCAGTAAGTGACTTATAAATATATATATATATATATATATATATATATATATATATATATATATTACCAAAAATATATATTTCTCTTATAAGTTACTGAATAGGATGTTATATGTCCCTTTAAGATCCTTTAGTGAAAAAGTTGATTAATTGCTGTTTCTAATGGCTTGATTAAGCTTTATTTATGATAGGTAGGCTGTGTCATGTGATGATTGATTTTAACATATAAAGGATACGTTATCTGTATAGGAATTTTATTAACACTGAAGAAGGACTTATGTTTGAAAGCTTTGTTTTTTATTAAAAGTACATTGGTGCAATGCTGTGGAACCTTCTTTTGTTTCTGCAACTTTATGTTTTTGCTCTTGGTTCCACTTTATCATTGGTTCACTCTGTGGCTTTTTGTTTTTACATGGAATTATTCCAGTTGGTAAGAAGATATATGAGTAGAATGACTAGAAAATGAAAACATACAAGTAGAATCTGAATATATACACTATATAAAAGTGGATACATCCCCCTTGTGTATATAATCATTAGCAGCAATTAGCTGTGTGATGCAAAGAGGATTGTGTGACAGCATTGAATGCTTGAACTGGGAGGTTCTATTCATTTCTTTGGAAGCAGCTACAGGTTGCCTCAGACAGAAGGTATTATTTAAGTCTATCTCTCTCTCTCTCTCTGAATGCTTGGGGAGCTGTTTGCTGCCTAACTTCAGTGGGGGGGGGGGGTGGTTCCAAATAGATGGGCTATGTTTAGGAAAGGTACTTTCTTTAGTCATAATTTTAAAAGTTCAGTTTGTCTAGGTAAAGAATTTGGTCCTGATTGTTCCTAACAGTTTAGATGAATTGGAGCTTGGAGTTAAGAAGGGGTAACTGCCCCTGTGTGATGATTTTGAAAAAGAGAGTGCTGAATAGCAGAGTGCCTCTGCTGCTTGTGAGCAGCCATTTAAGCCCTTTAGGAAGGTCACAGTGATGGATCTTGAGAATGGTAAGCAGAACAAATCTGCATATTTTAATTATGGCATGGATTGCTTGCGTTTTTGCAGTGGAGCGAAAAGTGAGAAAGGGAAGACTGTACTCTGTTTTAGGTATAAGGGATTGTAGAGAAATTGGAGAGGTAAGGTAGGTGATCTTGCAGCAAGGCTTCAGTTGTGTCACAGTTTTACAAACAGCTCTATCAGTGTGGTAGGTGAAAATTAGTTTTGGGTAAAGAGTTAAGTCCAGATAGGTATGTCCTGCAGGATTAGGGATACAGTTCCCATTGTTATTATGTAATGCAAGTGGAGGTAGGTTGTGTAACCTCTTGCCTTGTGGCAGTCGCCATAGCATTGCTTTTAAAGGGATTATTAGATTGCATACAGGTACAAACAGATTGGAAGTTTGCTTGCTGGTTTTGTTGTCTGAAATACTTTTGTGTGAGTTTAGTAGTGGGATATCAGCAGTGTAGCTAACCATTCTGAGGTATGAGAGATCACATGACAGGACATTGATAAAGAGTGAAAACAAGAGGGATTCTAAAATTGAGCCAGTGGAACCCCATATGTAAGGATTCTAAGTCAGAAAGGGAGTTAGTTGAATAAACCTTGAATGCCCTATTTTTAAGGTAGCTGTTGAACCATTGTAGGGTATTATGACCAAAGTTAAGTTGACTGAGTTTATTAATTAGTAAGGACTGATTTAATGTTCCAACAGTTCTTGTTAAGTTATTAAAGAGCCCTGCTGTCAGTAGTCCTTTGTTAATGATATAGTCAGTGGCAGTATACAGGGCACCAATTATACTAAAACCATTTTGGAAGCCATGTTGATTTTCACATAGTAACCCATATTGTTTATGTGTTTGGAGAGTTGTTTGTATGCTAGATTTGCAAAGATCTTTCCTGTGAGGCAAAGATTAGTAGTGAGTCTAAAGTCCTTGAATGCCTTAAGGTGAAAGACCTTTAAAACTGAGAAAATGCCAGAAGTTAAGGATAGGTTGTAAGTGCATGAGAGGCTTTGCTATGGAGGATGATACCATTCTATGGACAGCTGGGTGCAGTTTCGAGAGTTTAACTACTGATGACAGATCAAGGGATTCTAAGTCTTTCTTGACTTGTTTTACAGAATAAGTGTTTGAAGCAAAAGATTTGACACTAGGCTGCTGGGAGGTATAATTAAGAGGCCTGGAGTTTACTTTCTACAGGGGTGATAGAGTTGTATGATGAAAAATTGCTAATCAGGTCCTGAATGGTTGTGCTGAGGAACTGCATATAATTACTAGTAAGCTTGTTGGTAGCACTGTTTAAGAGTGGGGAGCTTGGTTTCATTGAAAGTATAATACCACTAGTAAGCTACGTACTTTCCAAATGTTGCCAGTGAGGTAGAAAGAGCTTCCTGCTTTCTCCTAAGATAGGCTGAATTAGCCAAGTTGGTGGCAATTCTGGTTTGTTTTGTAAGGTCGAAGTAAAGTTGATATAAGTGAGAATTACATCTCTTGATGCCAGTATTTCTTCCTATGACTTTTGCCTCAAGAATGAATGCTTATAAAAACTGCTCTTGTAGCAACTACTGTTTTGTTTCTTTTTTTTTCTTTTTCTGATCAAACTACCTCTATGCTGACCTCAGTTCATGCTCCAACACAAATTGTAATCTGACATCAAGAAATCACATCCAGCAAAGATGTTATTAAATATGTATGTTCAAAGCAGACTGCATCTTAAACAAATTTAGTTGTAGCAAGTAATCCTATAAACTTCAACACTTGTGCAGATTTATTTATTTCACTTAGCATCAGAGTGTTAATCAAACCCTGCAAGAAATCAGTTGCCTGTACATTCCTGTACCCATCAGGATATCCCAAGTGAACTACTAGAGGAAATGTAACCAGGGCTGTGCTCAAGCAGGTTGCCAAGTAAATGGTTATAACAGCAGAAAAGGTTCAGAAAAACATTAGGGGCAGGCAACTAGATGTGAGTAAAGCATTTTTACAGGAGATATTAGCTGATCTGAACATCAGTGTTCTTTTAGGTGAAAGAAAAGTCACCTGATCATGAAAACGAGTGCATAACTGAGAAGATGTGGTGTGATCATACACACAATACTCATATGCACAATCAGTAGTGTATCTGTAATTGCTTGAGCAGATTCCTTAGTTTCTTGTGTGAAATTAGCAATGCCTTTGATGACAGAACTAGAAAGTAAACTCAAGAACCTCTATCATAGTTTTTAACCTTGGGAGTATATCTGATGCAATAAACTAATGTACAATGCAGCAGTACCACAGGTGTAACCAGAAATGATTATACTTGTAAGTAAGGTCTTTTGCTATGTGTGTGTGTGTGTGTGTGTGTAAAATATGTACACTAAAGTACATGTACTAAATACTTCTAACTGTATTATCAGCATTTCCTTTCTTTGCCAGCTTATTTGTACCCTTTTTTATTTTACTTATATGTCAGAACTTAAGACATTTGAGTTGAGCAAAATATTCTGCTCTCAAGTATTATACTGTACACATACACAATGGATAAAATTATATATGCCTAGTTATACTCTTGACCAGTACAATGAAAAAGACAAAATACAAACTTTTAAGATGACCAAATTTCTCTCTCTCTCTCTCTTTCTCTCACACACACACACACACACACACACACACACACACACACACACACACACACACACACACACACACACACACACACACACACACACACACACACACACACACACACACAGGCACATGTGTGCATCTATCTATACCTATCTATATATATATATATATATATATATATATATATATATATATATATATATTTGTGTGTTTTTATGTATATATGTATGTATGTGTGCATTTATATATTTATGATTACATTTCCTTACATCACAGCTGAATGTTTTTATCCTACTTTTATAATCACATAAATAAAATTTCATTTACATGGTAAGCTCCCCCTTATCGCTAACAATGAAATATACTAACTCCATGGTTACACGACCATGCATAAAGAGGATACTTCTTTAAATTATAAATCAAGCATTGTAACCACTGATGAAATTTACCAAAACTTGTAGCACTCATTTACCATATGCTGTGACCAAATCTACTGCACCCACATCTATATATGTACATATATGTCTAAATACATTGACATGAGTGGTGCAGATGGGTAAGACTGAGAGCTATAGCTCCTATGGTACTGTGTGACCTTGAGTAAGTCTACTTAGCCATGCACTACTCCTGGGTCGCCCCTGCAGAGGGATTGTGTACACAGTAGGCCTACCTGGTTAGCAAATGTGCATCATTATTATTAAAGATATGCGTATTAATATTATACAAACATGTTCTTTTTGTCCAGCAGATGGCAGCGTTGAACCATTTTTGTTGACTGTTTCAATCCTTCCCCCTTAACCAACAAATCCTGAGTTACTGGTATAACTTTGAATTTGTTCCATAAACACACCACTGCTTGCTAAAACTTGTTCCATGTTCCTTAAACATAGCACTGCTTGGCTAAAACTTGTGCCATGAACACTCTGAAAAAGTTGATATTCCTAACTCTAGGCCACATCAAAAGGAACCAGGAAGGGCCATGGGAACAGCACTATCAACCTAGATTAGATCCTTCCAAACAGATACTCACATGTAACACATGTAAAAATGGAATTATGTGTGATTTCTGAGGTCTTATTCTCTCATATATTTAGATCTGGCACAGAATAACTCCAGATTCAGTTACCTAATATGCACGGCACAGCTTTCTCGTACTGAGTAGCCACCTGTCTGCATGTCACCTGCTGTCCATTGTGAATATAAGCCAGAGTGCTTCACTGAACTAGAATATTAGGTATTGGTGAGCTACAGGCTGATGTGAGGTAATGCTCTTGTGAAAATATAAAAAAATATATAGTCCTGGACACAATATTTGACACAGCAGCAAATAATTAGACCTTTTATAACCTTTCACTTAATCATGAAACAGCAGTTACATGATGAGTGGTGCCATCCTGTACTTGTATGTTTGTAGCTTTACAGGCTTTTAATAGGCAGGTTGTCAGCGTGACCATATAGAGCCTAGACATACCTAGAGACTTTAATGGGTGAATTCGCCAACTTGCTTGATGAAGGCCATACTGCTTGTCCCAGAATTAAAAGTGTGAGACTCATCTAATCACTAAGGTAGAACTTGAAGAAGGTCAGTATATTACATTGTTTGACATGCAATGGGATCTTGTTCCATAGGTAGGGGATTTGTTTTTTGATGAGGAACCTATATCTCCAACAGGTCTTGTCTAGGTAGAATGAGAATCTTTTATAGCCCAGAGTGAGAGGCAGAAATCACCACACAAAAGCTGGTATGGGACAGAGAAAAAATAAAGTTTTGTAGTTTATCCAGATGTCTATGGGAAATTACTTTTTTCATTTTATTTTTTGTATTTAGAAAACTTTGCTTCTTTGTAGTTCGGAATGGTGTTTGGAAAGATGGATTCCAAATGATGTGTTGTATTTTATGACTGGCCTGATGAGGGATGAATAGAGTTGGTATTGTGACATCCTTGGACATGGATGTCATACTGTGCAAGATAGGATTTACTAACTATAACTGATACAAGATGTTCAAAGGATATCTCATTACTGACAAGGGTACCTGGCTCTCTAATGACTATGTTGATCTTAAGCAGGGTTTCATTTATGTTGTCATCAGTAGGATAGACCTGTTTCCCAAAGGCAAGTACACTACAGTTTTTGCATTATGCTTAAGGACATGGTCATTAAATCGCTTGTTTTTTGCTGTCAAGCTTCTCTTTTTGAGTGTCCAATAGCATCCAGTTTACAGTCATTGGCAGTGTTGGTTAGCTATAGACCTTTGACATTTGCTCTCACACCAGAACAGTAGATGCCGAAGAGGAGAGGACCCAGGCCAGAGCACTCAGTGATATCATTATTGATATGATTTTCAGATGAGAAGGTACAACCAACTCTTAATGTGTGCATTTGATCAGAGAGCTAATCTGCAACCCAAGCGGTAATGTAGCAGTTTATGTTTAGACTACTGAGTTGGTTGCTAATGGCAGCATGGGGAATCATATCAATGGGTTTAGCAAGGTTCAGACAGACAGTATGGCTATAATGGTCTAATATATGATTTACATATGTAATATGATTAATTAATAATATTATATGATGATGACCTCTGTTACATTTCCAAAGAAATCAATCGGATGAAAGAGAAAAGACCTATCTTTCAGGAATCTAAACTGATAAGGGCTGAGGGTTTGTAGTTCATCAATTTCATTGTTTCTTTGACTGACCAAGATACATTCCATGATGTTGTGGATTATGCTGAGAAGGCTAATAAGGTGATAGCTGACAGGGTCTGTGGAGGGGCATCAGGATTGACATTCTCCAAAGGTCAGGTACATAACAGTGGCATAACATAAAACTTGTTGCCTCATTTTTTTTATGTATTTATTTACTTATTTATTTATTTATTTGTTGACCGGGAGTGTCCAATTGGACATAGGTCCATTTTCAGCGGAGGCCCAGGGAGAAAAGCTTCACAGTTAAAATATACAGACAGTAGTTACATTGGCTTTACATAGCAATTAACAATTTGATCAACATAGCAATTAACAATTACAAACATAGTTACAGATGAAGAACATAGTACATCAGTAGACAACTAAAATCTTTATCATCTGCAAAGTACATAACAGACATTAACAATTGTTACAAAAAGAAGTTCCTGCTGTATAATAAGTAGTTAGGCTTATGAGCATCCGAGCTTGCTATAATCAAGGTAGTTAGTGGGGTGGAAAGAAAGGTAGTAGATGGATGGGGTGGGTGATATTAAAGGGGGAGTTAAAAGGGCATAGCCAGCATGTTTTTAGGTGAGCTTTTAGTAAAGTTTTGAAGTGGGTGCATGATGGTACGGAGGTAATTGTGGCTGGGAGGGAGTTCCATAATTTGGCTATGGCCCAAGAGAATAGTGCTTTTCCAGCAGAGTTATTTGCTTTAGTGACCTGTAAGTGATTTTTGTTGCTGGATCTTAGTGCTCTGGTGGTGCGATAGGGTTGGAGTAGATTCTGGAGGGATGGGACTTTTAGTGGATGGTTTACTAGTTTGTGGGCGAGTGTGAGTTGATACCATTGAAGGAGGTGAGGGAGTTCATTGACTTATTGACTGAGTAAGTGGCCTGGTTTTAGGAAAATGATTTTGCACCCATGACCAGAGCCATCAGGTTAATGATACATGAAAAAATCTGTATTAGTCTGCCTATAAGCCTCCTTTCCTGCTGGTCTGGATATTTTACTATCTAAGTCCTTGCATTCACGATGCTACAGAGCACATACTCTGCTGAAGTGGGCCTGTAATGTTGGGTGTGGATGCATCCTTCACACATTCATCCAAGTTAAAGTTTAATGTCCAGCTTGGTATGCTGGTATGCTACCCTATTGATGGGCTATGTCCATGTCTTCCAGCATTTGACATATGGTGGTTGAAAGGTCATGCCACACCCCTGCCTCCAGGATGGGAGAGACAGTCTTGGATGCTTACTTGCATTCTTCTCTTGTATCTCATCCATAATCTGGTAAACCCAGGCCATCTGATGCACATACAGGACTTTATCCATCTGTATCACAGAGCCACAAACGGTATAGAAACATTAAAATAATGTACATAATATCAGCATTTAGACATATAATAAATTACATTGATTCATTTTCTGATAATCATTTTATTCTTTTATGCAGTCTATAATAACTCAGAAGAAGCATTTCTTGACATGCTATCCCACAGTTTAAATATTTTGATTTCATGCTGGACCGAGAAACAAATTACTCACAGCAGGTTACATATGGCTGCTTCCAAGACCTCTCAACATGCTAACATATCATATGTGCTAAGTGCTTGACTTATACTTCTGTCAGAGTTGCCAGAATTCTGCTTATATCCCACTTACCGTTCAGATGTACCCATCTGTGACTTGTGATAGGGAGTCTATGACAGACATGAGTCTGCCTCCAAAAGGATTCCTGGAATTTAAGCAGGAATCCTAAAGAGGTCTCAAAACTGGAACAAAAAGTTAGTATTACAGGCAAATGTATTCTTGAAAAAATGTTAAGTTACCAGTTACTTCTGACTGACTCAGTCCATAAACTGCTCTACGTGTAACTATATAAGCATCGTACGGTGCGTCCCACGCTAATACCATGGACCCCTCAGTGGTCTCCACTGAATTATTTACTGTCATATTTATGTACAGTGAACTCATATTAAGCAACATCATTCCTCTAGAAAGCAAAGCTCTTACCATTTGGATTTGGGGCTGCCTCCCTAGTCATTCTTTCAAAAATGATTTCAGGAAACAATATCAGAGATCAGTATCCTAGCCCTCCTGTTCAGTGACCACATGTATTTCCATTTCTAGAGTTTTACTGAAATTTCAATTACATTGTATTCTATTCTTTTATATCCATATATGAAATGGTGGCCCCATTTTTTAAATGATATGTATCCTTTTATAATTCAGTATGCTAGGCATTGCTGCCTTTTTCATGTTGAATGTGCACAAATTCATAATGTCTTAACAATCAATTTATTTTGAAATCATTAATGCTTGCTTCAATTTGACATATTTTACTTAGTCTGTTATGTATTGTTCCCTGATATAGAGCTCAGGTCTGTTGCCTGCAGCAGGGTATATCTATTATTTTATAGTGAATGATTCTGTATTCTAAATATTAATGGATTTATGCTTTGTCTGTTAAAACTGTAGGCAGATGGCTGCCCCATTACTGCTGTGACTTGCTGCATACCCAAATGAAAAGCATTACTTTGATTATTAAAAGTCTTTTTGCTAACTAATTTATGGAAACATAGTAGAATTTCAAGCAACCTGGTGTTGTTCCTAATTCTTCTGTATATCACTTTTCATTATTTGCCTTTTTTTTCTTCTGTCACAAACAGGATAAAGGAACCTAAATATTTAATATACTCCCATTAGCAAAATGTAAAAAATAGCAGAATTATTGTGGGTTTCATAAATTTATTGGTTCATGGGGGACAATGTTCTTGACCTAAAGCCTTCAAGGAACATGGGCTCCTCCTCTGAATTATACCTGGTTTCTAGGGATGCCCTTCTTTTGACTATTCAGAAATTTGTTCTGTCCATCCTTAATGTGTTTTTTTTGTTTGATTTTTTGAGAAATAGTGGTATATTATAGTCAACAAAAATTATAATAATTAAAGTTACATGCTTCTTTTACTTCTGAAAATAAATGTTTATTCACATACTCTTATTCTGTCAACTTTCTAAGTCATTTTTATCAAAATTAAAAAAAAAAAGTGTCTTGGATTTATGGCCTTTATCCTTGATTATTTTTGTCTTTGTCCCTGATTCTAAAAGTAATAGGTTGTGCTTCCAATGTGAAAAGAAAACTTTGCAATGTCCTTTCAGTCATCCAAAATGGTCTCAGTGCACTTTATGGTACTTTGGTAGAATCTTCCAGTACCTAGGTACTGCCTTAGCAGTAAGCTTATCTTGATTACAGTAGTAACTTTCATTTAACTTAAGCCTGGGATAGTTGCTTCTAGCATGCCTAAAAGGTTCACTTAAGTTTAAGTTCATCAAGGCTCAAAAATACGCATTGTGGTAAGCTTTATATGCCTACACATTTACTCCCTTATTATTCTATAACTAATTCTGTAAAGGTTTCTGAATGTTAACATGCCATGGCAACTCATGGGTTTTATTCCTGATATATATATATATATATATATATATATGCAGCGGTGGTTGTGCTGCGGTAGCGTTGTCGCCTCACAATAAGATGCTGTCTAGTTTGATTCTCAGCTAGAGCGTCTTCTGCGTGGAGACATGCGTGAATGGGCGTACCTTCGTTGAAGGTTGTGCGTCAGGCCTGGCAAGCCAGTATGTAAAAATCAACTGCCAATCATTAGCGGACCAGAGTTCCGCTGTGGCGACCCCTAACCGGGAAAAGCCGAAAGGCACAAACAATATATATATATATATATATATATATATATATATATATATATATATGGGTCCCCTTCAAAACAATTAAAACCCATAACATCTAATTTCATAACATCGAGACCAGAACATCTAAACGCCATAACATCTAAAACTCATAACAACGTATTTCATAATTTCTAAAATGTATGTTATGTAATAGTGTATCAGCACATATGTAAATGTTATAGTTTAATCAGTTAAGCTTGTGTTATCACTATGAGATGTAGTTTCCATTTCTATAGTTATTATTTATATAGTGCTGGAATTAATACTCTTTATATAGTGTTTATTTTCCCATTCTGTATGTGTTTTTTAGGTCATATAGGTAAGTGATACAGACATTATGTATACATTCTTTATGGTGATTGTGATACAGTGGGGAAAGAAAATTTACTTTTTCCCACTGTAGTGCGATCTTAGAGTTGTCATATTTAATTGGGAGGCTTGCCCCCCTGCAAAAACATAGTAAAAACTGTGTTTGGTAGTTCAGTGTCATCATATGCGGAGGGGATGTTATTTTCATGTGATTTGTCATGTTCGATTTTCTGATGCACATTTTCGAAGTTATGAAATTCGATGTTATGGGTTTTAGATGTTTTGGGTTTTAGATGTTCTGGTCTCGATGTTATGAAATTAAATGTTATGGGTTTTAGATGTTTTGAAGTAGACATATATATATATATATATATATATATATATATATATATATATATATATATATATATATATTATTTTATTTTATTTTATTTTATTTGCCATTTGTTAACCGGGTTAGTCCAGCTGAGCCATTCAGCCCATTTTCAGTGGAGACCTGAGGAGAAAAGCTCCAGAAAATACTGAAAACTTTACAATAATGATTACAGTATTTCTTTAATACAGAAAAATTAACAGAAATTAACAATATTCACACAGTAGAGAAAATACAAAATAGATACATAAAAATGCAGAATTGATGCATAAAAATAACAGTGATCAGGTGTCTGCTATATACAAGGTGTTTTTTTTTCAGTTGAATTGCACTTGAGATACAAATAAATCCTTGTGGATACAGATGAATCCGTGTGGATTTGTAAAATAGTGTTTTACCATTAGTATAATAAACATATATATATATATATTGTAGGGAACTAGAGTGAGTTAGTACCTACACCAACACATAGAATCCTGACAAGAAAATGTCAAAACTACAAATGACGACACATTCTGTGCATGCACCAGTGATTACTATGGAGTGAAGCAAACCAACTACAAGTGTTTTTGCAGGGGAACAAGTCTTCCACACCACCTGTAAATTATATGTACTGACTCCAAGATTGCAAAATCCCTAGGGAAATGGAAAAGTACCCTAATCGGGAATTCTTAATCTCGCATACCTGTTGACCATCTTTGTATGTTGATCAAACAGGTGTCAGTTTAGGTGCACAGTTAATCCAGATCACTACCCATATATATATATATATATATATATATATATATATATATATATATATATATATATATATATATTTTTTTTTTTTATTCTGCAACCTCTTTCTACCATTTTTGCTCATGGGGTCAGGGTGTCACTTCAACAATGGCAATCATCTACAGCCAATGTTCACACCACTGGGTGGCTATATACATGTATGTATATATATCTCTCTCTCTCTCTCTCTTCATCTCTGTCTCCCATCTATCTATATCTATATCTATATCTATATCTATATCTATATCTATATCTATATCTGTATCTATATCTATATAAAACTACTGGTGTTGAGCTAGTCGGCTATTATAATTTCTTAATTGACCAAAGCAAAGAACCCTGCCCTGGCACTTGGCAACATTAAATGGCAACACTCTATTGTGACAGCCCAGTTGAGTGATGTTAATGTTACTGTAGATATCTTCATATCTATAGCACACTCTCGGTCATACTCAGTATTTGCCCAGGTTTATAATAATCTCCAAATTAATTCAGCCATGCTGCCTTATCAGTGGGATTTAGTTAGAAGTGCATGATGAAGTAGCCCATGAGGAAGAACAGACCAGGGGAATTTGTAACCATTTATACAAACTTTATTGCATCAACCCATAATGTATTTAGATATGTAAACTTTAGCAGAGATACTACTATCTAGGATTTTTCAGATGTATACAGTCGTTGTATGATGTAGCAAGTTGCAAATCATGGATAGTTTCAAATATACTTCAAATACATACAGGCATATATAAATCTACAATTGCATTAAGTAGCTATTACAAATCAAGTACTTAGTTTAAATGTGATGCACTAACTAGAAAACCATGATGGGATGACCATATGCTAGGTAGGTCTACATCCAGTGCAGAACTTGTAAGGAGTATTTGTCAAAGCTCTACAAAACAGGTTTTTAAGATTTTGTCTGGACCAGTCTTTATGTATTGGTATAATAGTTCCATGCAGACTTGAAGGGTATTTTAGAATTTCTCAAGTTATGATCAAATAGTATAAACAATGGAAGGAGTACTGCATCTTTGAGTTTCCTAATAAAGGCCCCTGGTAATACATCAGGATTCATATTGCACATGGTCATATCTCTGCAGAGAAAAACACATAATTTTAGGGGTAGTGATATGACATTGAACAACACTAGTCTGTGTGTTACCATTTTAGATATCTTAATACCATTGCTGTTACTAGGGCTGTTATTGTTGATGAAAAAAACAATAATCCATGACTGAGTGTGGGTATATCAGGATTTACCCACAATTGATGTGCAAAGACAACCATGGGTAAATATTTCATACCTCTCAATCATACCAAATTCCTTGGTATTTACCAGTTTTGAGGTCCAAATAATGGGGTGCCATGAATTCCTGAGTGGCCCCTGTAATTCCTGGGTTTTATTTTTTTTTAGAAGTTGTCACTGATGTTTGGACTGTTTGTTTACTTTTTTATTTTATTAATTTATTTTTTTTAGAAGTTGCCACTGATGTCATCACATGCAGTGATGAAGTCAGCTTCATGAGGGAAACTGCCAGCCTGTTGGAATAGGGCTTTCCCAGCTTGGACTGTTTGTTTACTTTTTATTTTATTTATTTATTTATTTAAAGAAATTGGTTGCACTATATTCGTATCAGTAGAGTAGTTGGACTGGAACTCGCACTGCACACAGCAAAGCATATAGCAAGCGTGGAGTGGAGGAGCAGGACAAGAGATCTATTTTCTTTAACTTTACTTAAATATTAAAAGTGTTAAACTTCTGCCAGTGGCAGCCAAGCAGCCAACCAAGAAAGAATAAGTGCCTGCAGCCATGCAACTCCAACCCATCCCAGAGCAGACCCCCAGAGACCCGGACAGACCCAGGATCAGGCAGGAGGGACATGCAAAGGAACAATACTACTGTCCAGCAATCAGGATCAGGACAGGGATCTCAAAATGAAAAATATTTCTCTATGGCCGCGGCTCGAATTCCTCCTCCAGGTAAGAACACACAAAAAAAAAATGATATGGAGTAACGGACATTTTCTGAATCAAAACTCAGTCTTTTTCAATTAGTATTGCAATTAATAGCTGTAAGGGGTTGGGAGGGTGGCCTAATGGTTAAGGTGTTTGCCTTATAAACACAAGGTGCAGGGTTTGAGTCTCACAAGGGATAACTGACTAGGCTTAAAATGGCTCACAAGGGCAGTTAGTCTAGTACTAACCTATGAAATTATATAAATGAGGGGACATAGTATTGCAGTGCAGGAATAAGCAGAGAGAGACATGGTTGTGGGACTGAGTAGGGACCGGGAAGTTCTGAAACTTTAAGATAAATTACTAGTTAATAACTGAGTTGTTGAATTTGAATTGTATTATTTTGATCTCTGCTACTGTCACTCCAGTGTAAGTCTTGTAGTAGTACCACAGCTATGGACCATGGCAAACTGGTCAATATATTTGTTGTCAAATATTTTTCTTGTACAACAACTGTAAACTCCATAAAGGTGATTAAACCTAGCTCAGTGGCAGGTCTGGGTGGGTTAAATGGCTTCTTTCTTCAGTAATATTATGGTACATTTAATTCCATGCTTACTTAGATTAGGTTTCATGCCCAAAGTGTGGAAAGTGGCCATTCTGATACTGATGCCTAAAAATTGCTCAACAAATATTACTGGGAACTGCTTTGGGAGGGTACTTTGCCAGCTGTTACCTATGGCAGTAAAATAAGGGTTGGACATCGATCAAAATGAGTTCACAGAGGGTTAGTCTTGTTAAAAAAATGAAATCAGCCTTTACCTGAGCTTACTGGATGCATTATACCAGGAACTGATGGCAGATGTAATTTATTTAGATTTAGCTTGGGCCTTTGCATGTATGGCCATAACAAAATGAAGCAATCTATGAATATTAATAAAATGATTCTAAGATGGTTAGCATATTGTGAGAAGGCAGAAATTAGAGGATAAGAATAAAATATGTTTCTCCGAGGTAAATATGGGTATTCCCCAGGGGAGGGTGCTACTCAGACCCATTTTGATTAGCATATTTATATCCACATCACCCTTGCACCAATTATCTTGGTGAGCATGTAAGAGATCAGGCAAAGTTCCAGAAGTTTATGGATGCCTCCCATGATTTGTTTGCGATGTAAAGTTCAGCATTTTTGTTACGACAACCATAGTTATCCATCTACATTGAGCAACTGTATATTGACTAATGAAGACAGAATTAAGGACTTGGGGAATAATTGTTGGTAACCTGCAAGGCATGTTTATGCACAGAGGCTACCCTGCTTCCTTGATTGATAATATAAAACAAGAAGTTTGTCATAAAAGAAAAAACGGGTATTTTCAGCCTTTACTTAGCAGGTTACAGCAACAGCCCATGCCAATGGAACCTTTATTGGATAACAAGAATAATAGGGTTTACATGACCAGCTTCTTATCGACGTTTTCCCTAGATTATGTATTTATCAGGGATATTATAAATAAACATTGGAACGTCATTAGAGAAGAATTAACATTGATTAAAACATTAGGTGAGAAACCACGTATTACGTACAGGAGAGGGCTTAACTTGAAAGCATTACTTGAGAAAAAGACAAGAGTCCCAAATAGTAGGGTTAAAGGTATGTTCAAATGTGGTACTTGCCCTCAGTGCAAACACATATTTGAAGGGACTAGATGTATAATTAACAACAAAATATACATGATTGGTTTGAGATTCAATTGTGATAGCAAAAGTGTGGTTTATGCAGCCTTATGTTGGCAGTGTAATGCATATTACATTGGCAAAACTGAAAGGAAACTCAAACAGCGCATGTACGAACATTTTTATGCCATTAACAAGGGGGACATTAAAAACGCTTTGGCTAAATACATTTTAGAATACCCTGGACATATTTTTAAATTTTTAGTGTTACAACATCGAGATAATGACATTAGAGGAGGCCCTTGGCAGATTTTACTAGAAATTGATGAGCTTATTTGGCAAATAAAAACAGAGGCGTCCATTCCACCAGGGCTGAATGAAAATCTATCTATTAAATGTGTTTTGAAATTGCATGCCCTTAAGAGATGATTATTTGACAGGTACTGCTTTTTCTAATATTTATACATAATGGCATATACAATGATGTATTTGTATTTATCCATTATTAATTATTATTACTTATTTATATCTTATTAGATTATTAGGTTTGTATATTTATATATATACATATATATATATATATATATATATATATATATATATATATATATATATATATATATATATATTCATTTATTAGTAACTACATCGGCGATAGATATTTATACATAACAATTAACTAATTGACTTTTACTATATATTGTTTATTTTAATGTACTAACTAATTTATAGTTAGTTTCATTATTAATTTTGCTATTGCTAGCTTAGTCAACTAGCTATAAGGCTTGATGTCATTTTTATTTATGGCAACTATTATGGATTTTTTGAATTAATATGTATTGCTGCTTTTTATTTTTAATTAATTCAATAAGATAAAGGAAATGTGTTCATGTTTGCACATGACTTCAAGTTAAAAACAATGTAACTTACCAGTATATTACTTGAAGAATGTGCACGAAGGCTTTCCCTTTTAAGAATTAACTGGGTTCACTAATTTAGGTTTTAATTCATTGATTGTTAGATTTTTTCTATATAAAGAATGTTAATTGATTTTCATTTTGTTTCAGTCTGATGAAGGTGAGGCACTGATCCACACCGAAAGCGCTTACTAATAAATACAAGTTTCTTTTATTTTATTGTCAATTTGCTGGCTCTCATTGCGTTCATCCTCGCCTACTTTTCAGTAGTTTGGTTTCTTGTTTTTCATTTGTGAGAGTTTCTGTAGATTACAGACTGGTTAACAGGGATCTTATTCTTTATCTTCAGATGACATGACAGTAAAAAACCTGGCCTCCATGTTGAGTGTGGAGTCTACTGAACACACCTTTGCTAGAAGAAACAATATCACCATGGTAACTTTACCAATACCCAAGATTACTTGAAAAAACATTTCCTTCCAGTGTAGAGGCAGAATACAGTGGAATGTCCTAGCCACTTAAAATCAGGAAAGCAGACTGTTTGCTAAGATTAAAAAAAAAAACTTTTAGATTAATGGTTTGGGAACAGAGAGACTGACCCAAATTTAAATAGGTAAAGACCCCTGGATGACCTACAATATCTTAGAGTTTGATTACTTACCTATAGTGAACATTATTTCTTGGCCAGCTTAGCAACAAGCAGACTGTTTCAGTGGGATAAATGCAAACAGGGACGAATCTTTACTACTGCGATGTAGTACTCCTGTGGTTCATGTCAATATGTGGGGATATCCAGCTTTCTACATGGAGGTGTATGTGAGTGTTTATCATCTATGAAAAAAGTATGTTTCAGAACTGAGTGAAAGTACATGTGATATATTTTTGTGATCAGACTCTATTAAATATTTAAGAATGATAGTAAGGCTTCATGACAGCTAGACAGCCCAGTTAGACTATACTTCTATCCCCTTCCCTGACTCTCTTATAGCCGGACCAGGGTTTTGAACTAAGTTCCTTCCTCCGACGTATGCTCAGCTGCTTGTTTCTGTATCATTGGAGTGGGTATAGCAGTTGCATTTTCTTGAATGAAATGAAATAAGAACCAAAGTGTGATGTTAGTGGCATTGATAAGGAAGTGAGCATGAAAACATAAATTCTATCAGCAATTCATTCCCGTTGTAATGTCGCACACAGAACCTAAAATAGCTTTATCGTGGAAATCTGTACTTCCTCTTCTCTACTTGCTTGACAGTATAATGACCTTTACTTCATTTAAATATCTTTTTCCTGCATAATTCCCAAGTTTCAGCATATCAAAGCATGTAGCACTGTCAGAAAAATAACACTCTGGAGATAAAAAAAAAAAAAACAATATGGAAGAAGCCATAGTTTTCAGGTTGAACTCCGTTATGTGAAATTTTGTATTGCAGCATGTTTTGTGTGGCATCTTTTGTTTGAAACATTCAGTATTTTTAATAAGTAGCCATAACTAGCCAAACTGCATTTTTGTGTTCTTTAATGTGGGAATGACTACAGCCAGTACTCTGTAAAGAAAAATTTAAAGTTGAAATCTGGACAGTAAATTGACTCTTACCACTGCCTGCTTCTGTTGCATTCAGGGCATTACTGTCAGCTGTGTCACATTGTCTTTCATCACCATACTTTTGAGATCAGCAGTCATTTAGCCAGTGGCTGGGTCTTTGTAAACATGTAAACAAAACGCAAGTTGGCAGATTTGTTTGCTAAGCTTTGTCTGCTTATGTGGCTCCTTATCAGATATTATCTGTTCAGCAAAGGTATTGTTTGACAGTATTCTGGATTTATTTTTCTTGAATTCAAGTTGAGTAGTTCTCTTGCTCACAACTTGACATGTGACACTCACCACGAAGCATAACCTGACAGTCAGTTAAATGTATGTCTTTGGTAACCTTTCAACTGTCTAGAATTTTCACAGAATATCTAGATTTTTTTACCTTGTATTTTGTGGTCTGTTCCTCTGGTTGTTTTTTTTTTTTTTTTTTTGGCAAATTGTTCTATGCTCCTATGTTGTTTCATGGCAAATTGCTGTAGATTAGTCACTAAATGACAGTCATTTGAGTTTTAGGCTTCATATCCTTCCAAAACTGCATGCTGATGCAAAACCTGTTAATTATTCTAGCAGCTTTCTAAGGTTATAAGAGCAATATTTAAAATTTGTCCCTATTGTTGTGGATTTGCCCCCATCTATTATTTTTGGGTTTGTCCAGATTTGTTGTGCTAAGAGGCTGAGAGGTAGTTTTGTTAGGTGTTTAAGATTAAGACATGGCAGGCTGACAAGGGCCCTGTGTGTTAACAGAAAGGTGGATGATTACGGATATGGCATGGAAAGCTTCCACATCAGTCAGGTCCACGATCTAATAACATCAGGATTTGCTCATGGCCTTGGCTTGTGCCTGTTGAGTGCTGGGAGAGGCCTCAGGTTGCCTACAACTGTAAACTGGATTAAGCAGGATATCTGGATAATGAATGCATGTTGTAAGTATAATATCTAATATGTACTGGCAAAAAAGTTTTTATTGAAGGAACATTTCAGTTAAAATCATTGGCTGATACCTTACATTCCTGAATGGAAGTTGATATTGAGAAAGTTTTTTGCTTGGATTACTGCAGTCTATGTGTGGTATCCTGAATGTAAAGTGTACTTGAACATTTTGTTTGAAAGAGCAGCTGCCAAAGTACCCTTTTGTTCCTGACTAACACCATGTTGATTTACACTGTAAACACATTAGGGCACATGTTATGCAGTTACTGACCATACTGTAAACTGTCCAACTGCATTTTTTTAGGATGGCAAAGCTATCTTGGACATTTTAGTATCACTTGTTATGTTTATGCACATAATAACTATGAGGATTTGTGAGAAGAAGCATCTACTGTGTAGGACAAGATAGTGAAGGTGCAGGCTATGCTTGAATTTGATGTGTAGTAGTAGTAAATTTTATTTTTATAAAAAAATGTATTTTAGTTTTACACAAGTGCAGATATTAATATAAGTAAACAGTATTGTTATTCTGTTTATTTTGTGTTTCATGATCATATTTTGTCTTTTCTTCAGTTTACATTTAAAAGTTGGTATCCCACAATTCCATCAGAGTGGGTGGGGTTACATAATTATGTATGTAAATTTTATGTTAATCAGTGTACAGATTTGTACTTATTTTTCAAGGGCCTTTGTCCAGATTTTTGATGTTTCCAGGTTGAGTGGTATGATCCTGATATATACTTACAAACAGTAGTTTATTATTGCTTTCATACACTCACATTATTTAATATTTATTTCATAAATAATGTGATTGTATAATGGCACTTTTGTCTTGTTCTGCATTGCACTATACTGATGTACTGTGCATGTGTATTGGAATTATGTTTCCTTGCTTGGTCAGTACATTACTGCAGGAGAAGTGATGGAAAAAACAAAATGTCCATTGCTGTTTGCTTATTTTTTTTAACTGTTAAAAAATAGACATTTACTGGGACTGCACAAAAATATGAGAAAAATCATTTATGTTTCTGTCTTAGTTTTGTAGAATGTACCTGATTTTTCTCATATTTTGGTGTGTCCTCCAGTATATGCAAATAGAAAAGTCTGGCTGCACAATGATACTTCAGCATCTGGAAATGTTTCTGTTGGCATGTGCTCGATTTACAATTACGTGTTGGTTGGGCTATCCAGTCAGTTAGCTCATTTTTCAATACTAATGAACCATTATTGTGTAACAATCAATAATTTCAACTATTTTATATGAATTCCCCGATTGTGTCTATTCATATACTATTGTACATATTTTTATTCTCTTTGTACCTTATACCATGTACATAGTTAAATAGTTTTTATTATCCACTATTGTATTTATTATAGGAACTTATTAAGCAATTTTAGCTGTTACAATAGCTTTCTTCAACTTGCCTGAATCATACTTAAGTTTATTTACTGTTGTAGAGTTCATTTAATACAAGTTTTGCTTATGTCTATGTTTAAGTTATGATTTCTGATGGGTAAACTTCACCAAAGTGTCCTTCTGACCTGCTCTGAACCTGTTATATTTCTATGAGTCACAGATACATTATATGCTAGTGTATGACACTAATAGAGAGTGGATAGAAACATATATATATATATGTCTCATTTAGTCAAAAATTATTTCCAGGGTAAACATGCAGAACAGATGTAAATAGCCAAACATGCAGCAGTAACATTGTTCCTAAAATGAATGTGCTGTTTTCTGCTGATTGCTTTATTACTTGTAAAGTTGCTATATTGTATGCATTTCCCAGAGGGAATGTTATGATGGATTCATATGATTTCCTACTAGGTGCAGAATATTATTTGGCCTCATTGATTCATTAACTATTTGATTAAATATCTTTGCCATATATTTTGAAAAAACTATTTTTGTTGAAGTAGTAGTGAGTGTTGTAAACTGAGCCATATGCATTAAAAGAACAGAATTCTTGCTTTTGTAGTGTGCAAAGACAAACTCAGCATTAGAAAGCACATTAACATTAACAGAAATTGACACTGGCAAGATAAAATCTATCCTATAATGTAAAAAAATGAGTTTATAACAGTAATCAGTTCTTCAATGGAAAGTGCAAAAAAATTCAGTTCATCAGTATCCTACACTCATGGCAAGCCTATAAGCATTGAATGGTATCTAAATGTGTAAAGTTGATGCAAGAACTCCCAGATGAATAAACAGCTCTGAGTTACCGACCCTAGCACGATTACAGAAAACATATGGTAATGCATACCACGTGTAGTAATTCCAAACTATGACTGTTATCCGCAGGGTATATTAATATATAAACCATTCATGTCAGAATACATTGCTGAATGACTCACTCATTTCCTAAGCAAGCATTCTGTTAGCGTTTACGAAAAACGATTGTCTTACTTAAAGGAAAAGTGCTGTTAAGGAGGGACAGAATTGACATCCACTGTATCTTACAGGAATATTACTTTTGTTTCTGTCTGCTGCAGATACCAATAATAGTAAAGCATCAGTAAGTGTAAGTGAGACTATGGAAGGGTACCATGTACTGTGTCAACATCCTGCCATGGAAGGAGACATAAATATAATCCTATGTGTATGATAAAGAACCAGTGCGAATATAGCATCACACTTCCCCACTCTACAAACAGTAATACATCTGTGACTCACACAGGGTGGGAAATAATTAGAACTGCTTTCAAAACAAAGTATTTTACTAAAACATTTCCCTTGCTTTTGTAATTTTATTCAAAATATATAGGAATACTACCCATGAAGGGATGTATAGAGTACATTTCCAAAGTTCTGCGAGCAGAGCTCCACAGAATGTCTTACAGCTATAGCCCATGTTGGCAAAGCAGTTTAGTGTGCTTTTAAGGTTTCCATGTGAAATGTAATGCTGCACTGAATGAAAGAATGAATATTCCACACACACACACACACACACACACACACACACACACACACACATATATATATATATATATATGTGTGTGTGTGTGTGTGTGTGTGTGTGTGTGTGTATTAATATGTAAGCTGAGCATGTTGATGCTGGAGCTAGTGTTAAGCACCCTAAGAGAGTGCTGTAAAAAGTCCATCTTGCTTACTGAAATATCAAAAAAAAAAAAAAAAAGAACAACTGAGAAGTAAAGTGATTGCAAGAAATGAATCTCTCCTCCTGAGAGGTGTGAGGTCTCTTCAAGAAATAACATTCCTTGTTTACTTATTGTATAGTGAAAGTTTATTAATGTTCAAAAATGTGACCAGTGATGACTATTCATCTGAGAGTGCCCATTGGAAGTGAAGCACTACCAGTGATAGCAAGTTTTTCTGTTAAAACATAAATAATGACTAAGTTCAGCAGAGCTACGAACAGGAGAAATTCAAACAATGCTGATTACCCCTCCCCCATGTAATCAGCACTGACCGATACAGACAAGGTTTATAACATATTCACCAAACCACTGCTATTGGGGGCTGTAATCAATGCACTATTTCCTGTTAAGCAGTGATTGTATCTGACTGAAAAAAATCACTACATGTCCTGAAAATTATACCTGCCGCTTCCTGCCAGCCTGACACTTATCCTACTAAATAAATAGATACACTAGCCTTCTTTATTAAAAAAAAGTATGTCTCTATTAAGATGTGGTGCAGGGCAGCAGTAAAATTATGGTCTCTGCATGAGAAGAACTTTTTAAGTACAGTGCAGTTTACCTGTCCTCTCATATACAGAGGTATGCATGCACAGTGCATATACACAGAGGTATGCTTGCACAGTGCATATACAGAGGCATGATTGTAAGGTATACTGTAGTGAACTATACGTGGCGTATTGCACTCCTGAAATGCTTCACTTCAGATGGGACATTAAACAGTGGCCACACTGCCCTGAGCTTGTGGCAGTTCAGATGTATGTCAATGATCCCTTGAAGCTTATCAGAACAATAACTGAGGAGCCCTTTCTGTGGCCTGGCCAAATGTATCCTGTTCAGCAGAAATACTACCTTAAGCCTTTCCTGAATAAATGTAATATGCTCGGTTAGTTGGATCTAGCCAGATAAAAAATAAACACATTAAATAATCTGTTAGGTACTTGCAGTCATATCTACACACAGTGCTGTTGGGAGATAGAAAAAGGAGTTGGAAATGCAGTAATAAAAATGGGGTGTATATCATAATATCGAATTTGCATAACATCGAATGGCCATAACCTCAAATGTGCCGTTCATCGAATCTGTACTTGTGGGATCGCAGTACAGTGAGGATCAGTAAATATGCCCTTTCCTCACTGTAGTGCAACCTCGGAGTTGGCATATATAATTAGTGGGGGGTGTTGGGAGCACAGCCCCCCACATGAACAGATTTGATGAATGGCACATTCGAGGTTATGGCCGTTCGATATTATGCAAATTCGATGTTATGATATAAACCCATAAAAATGTACCTGAATTTACCTGTGACACATTATTTGCTAAAGACTATTTAACAGGAGAATTCACTATACCATGTGTGAGTGGAATATGATGTTTTGTGCATTTTTACAGTGTTGCTACTACATTACCTTACCTTTAAGCAAACAGCTGTAAGTATGCATGTGTGTGTGTGTGTGTGTGTGTGTGTGTGTGTGTGTGTGTGTGTGTGTGTGTGTGTGTGTGTGTGTGTGTATGTATGTGTGTGTGTGTTGGGGGAGTGTATATACTATGATTTTTGTTGAAAAGGTGGCGGATTATACTTAATAAATGACACAAATTAGAGTTATAGACTTCTTCTACTTCCAGAAAGGTGCTTATTATTATTATTAGGTGTTATCACATTATCTTACTCTGTCATCTTTTCAATATTTTAGCAACTGTTGCTGATTGTCCCTTATTATTTCTACATTTGTCCCTGATTCTGGGGCAAGAGTTTGAGATCTGTATGTTGCTCAACTTTATATTTTTGTCCTACCTTTAAAAAAACCATGGCTGAGATTCAGAAACACATAACACACTGCACAATCTTGTTTTTAGCGGGCTTGACCAGTACATTATGATCTAACAATTCAAAGCCTGCTGATGTCCTGGTATCATTGTTCATATGTGTGACTGTCTGAGTATGTATCTGACTGTGCATATGTGTCAGTATATGTTTATTTGTGAGTGTTTGTGTGTGTGTGTGTGTGTGTGTGTGTGTGTGTGTGTGTGTGTGTGTGTGTGTGTGTGTGTGTGTGTGTGTGTGTGTGTGTGTGTGTGTGTGTGTGTGTGTGTGTGTGTGTGGTGTGTATGTGTGTGTGACTGACTCAGACAGATAGAAACAGTCTAATCAGAGGTGCTATTTTTTCTTGTTTTTTGAATAATTACTGATTTCTTTTGTTGCTTGCACTCTATTTTTATTTGTTTATTTATTTTACTTAGATGCATTTTGTTAGTGTGATTAGTCACTATGTGATATTTTATATTGTTTGATAAGAACGTACTCCCTGCTATCTTATTACACACTGGGCCATCCTCTCATTAGACAATAAACCGTACCTCATTGTGTTTTGTTGCTGACTTAACAAGCTCAGTGTTATAGATATAGCCCACACCATAAGACAGGGGCACTGAAATGAATGGGTGCTCAGTAAGTTTGTATGTAGTGGGCAAACAGATAGTACAGGCAGCAGAACCGAATACTGCTATGGCACATGTAAGGGCACGCTGAGTAACAGCTGTACTGTATGAGTAATAGTAATAACACTTTGCATGGGCTATCTTCTTAAAATATAAATGCATGGCTCATGGTGGTATGCAGAATATCCTCTACAGGCCACAAGTAATACAGGTGTGCTATATGAACTTTGTACTAAGTCACTTTCATTTATTAACTTTGTACAATAAAAATGCGGCAATGAATCAATAACATTGCGTGCAAGTCACAGGTACCATATAAGTAGTGGTAGTCATTGCTGAGTGTTTAAGGCAATAGACTAGAAATTCATTGGGGTCTCCCTATGAAGATATGAATCCAGGGAATTATGATGCTTTGATCTTTTTTTTGTCCAACAGTGTTGGCATAATGGTTAAGCTTTTTACCTCACAGGTACAAGGTACAGATTTATTTCTGACTTCTGGTTATTGGTTAGTCTGCTTACGTGAGGTCTGTTTCACTTGCTTACGTGCTGCAAACATAATATAATCAATTAACAAATTTGTTTATAGTGATGAAACAAGAATCAGTTTCCCAGATGTATCTTGAATACTGCTAAGTAATATGTCATGTAAGTAACCTCTACTGAAGGTGGATACTAACAGCGAATACATTTTGCAAGGCAACTGAATTGCATTAAACATGACTTCACTCATGTGACACTGTACTGCACAATGTATCCATTGTATAATGTTGCACATAATTGTAGAAAATAAGTCATAAAAACAGATTAAATAAGCATGAAGTTTTCATTTCTTTTACAGATATGGAATCCATCTTAAATGAAAACCATTTGCGTGGCATTATTAATTAATATCTTTATGAAAGCTTTTAAAACTGTCTCTCTGTTACTTTTGAGGTATTTTCGTTGTAGTATTTTACCACTTTCGATTTCTAGTTTATAGGGCATTTAAACTTGTCATTGTATTATGTAAATAATAAGGAATCAGATATTAAAAACATGTGGAAGTCACAGGTTCAGTGGTGTAGTGATTAGATTTGCCACCAAACAGTGCTTGCTTCTCCAGTTTGGTTTTCATCTGTGTCTTTTGTGCAGAGGCGGTATGTCCTCCCTGTGTTCACATGGATTTTCATTGCATGTCATCATTTCCACCCATCTACCAATTACATGCTATAGGTCAACTCATTATCCTCCTAATTACCCACAAAATTCTTTTTGCATGTGCATGTTCCACAATAGACTGGTGTTCCATCCAGGATTAGTTTATCTGCTTTACACCCAGTGAGTGTTGTGTTAGTCTTTATTCTCTGTGACTCCAAAGTGGGAAAGGTAGGATATCTGAGAAAGAATCAATTTAATCTGAGGTTACATGAATGTATAAGTAATTATGCTGGAGATGCAGCATGGCAAATTATTTTGCAATACTCTGTGACAGAGAAAGTCAACAACTGTGGCATCATGCCAAATCTACTTGAAACAACATACTGTCATGAAATATGACAAGTTTTGTGTACACCATAAGGGCTCCCTCTTTGAAAATAATAATTTAATATTGTAAATGCATTGCAAGCCCTTCAGTGAAAAAACACTGCAGTCTGACAAGCAGTGGATTGTGACAACATCTCAAGATACTCAGGATTTTCAGGACTAAATAAATTACGTAAAAACAGATTTAACAGTCAGCTATGGAAAAACATGGAAGGACAAACGGACTTAACTGAAATAATAAATTATTTAAAAAACAGTGGCTAAGTATATGCTGTTTATGAAATATCAGTGAGTACTGTCCTTTGTATTTATTTGTTAACCAAGGAAACTCACTAAATAGAAGTGGCTCTTTACTGGGGAGACCAGTAGCACTATATGCTTTACGTTCTTGAGCCTAAAATGCCTTTTTTTTTGTACTTCAAGTTCACACCCATACCAACTTATGGCATCTAGAACATTTTTGGGTCTGGCTTCTTTAACTAAGTAACTTACCAGCTGATAAGCAGTATTATAAAGAACAATGAGTTATTAACAAAATGGCACTAAGAGTCTTAGTCTAGGATGCCCTGCAATGGAAAAAGTAATCTTTGTTTGTCACTTATTCATATTTTCAAATTTATGTTCATATTTTCATAGCTGAGAGACCTACATGTTGTTGAGGTATATGGGGTGAAACACCAATGTAGGAGAAATGACAGTTTACTGTCAATGCTGGTTTATATCACACTACACTGGGAATATTCATATCTTCTTTGCTAGTAATTATGAAAACAAGCAATATTTCCATATCTACTTAATATTTCAAAAACCAACTGACTTAAAAACTGTTGCCTGATAATAAATGAAACCTTATATGTTGTTGAAGAAACACTCTTCCATATTTATACTATAAGTATATACTATAACTTATACTATAAGTTGCACATCTTGAGAAATACCCAGTATTATTTGTTTTGGTAATTATACAACTGAGCATATGTTTTCATATTTCTGTAAATATCTCAATAAACATGCAGAAGAATTGTTTGTTGTCATGTGAAAACTTGTGTCTTGTTGACAAAAAATGTTCTAACAATATATGTCTAGGCTGTACAGTTTTCAAGATGTGAAAATTTGTGAAAGTTTACATAAAATATAATTTGGGGGTTGTGTGCATTATAATATATTACAATATTCATGGAAAAGACAGTGAATGCACTATTATCACAGTAAAGCATACTTCTTACTGATAACATTGCTATTTGTACAGTTTTATTGTTTACAAAATATTTACATTATTTTATTTTATGCTTTTCTAGTTTATTTTTCAGAAAATGTTCCAGACTGCTAGATGTGTGTAGTTTACCTCTCAACCTCTTAAAGCAAGAAATCTGGACAAAGCCATAAATAGTCGGGGGACAAAGGCCCAAAAATAGGGACAATTTTTAAATATTGTTCTTACAAACTTATAAAGTTGATAGAATAACAGGTTTTAAATTAACATGGATTTTCTGAAGGATATGAAGTCTGAAACTCAAATGTATATAATTATTTTCTGACTTCAGCCTTCAATGAGTAGCCAGAAAAACAACATTTTATGAGAAACATACCAAAAATATGAAGCAAGTTGAGGGTTCTGGTAGGCTGCTAGAGATCTAATATTCCGCACCACATAGTGACATGATCAGATTCAGATAATAGGTAAAAGCGGACAGACTGAATAAATCTCAGGACTAGGGGGATGAATCACTTTAGCAGCTCATAGCCTTAACCCTCTCCAATAAACCAGATTTGAGAATCTTGTTCAGTGGTCCAATTATTTTTGGTTGTAAAGAGATAACAGACATTTTTGTCTTTATGTAATAGTGCTTTACACATGAAAAGGGTACTTTGAAGTTACTGACATGATGGGGCTATTTGTAAAATAATTCAAAACCTTTTTTACTGACTGCAGTATTCCTAGTGGAACAGAAAAAGAGAGACTTTTTTGTGTAATGGAACAAAGTTTTGCAGCCAAAATGGCCACCTTGCACTTACTGGAAGCTTGTGACTACTTATAAAAATGTCCAAAAGCATTATATTTTGTTTGCATCCTTGATGCATTCTCATTACACAATACCCATCTTTTCAAATTTGATTATGCATATAATCAATGTATACTTAACAGCAACAATGCTAAATCTAGGCACACACTGCAAAAGGCTTATCTTTTTTTTAAGTATGTGCTGTACATCACAGATGACCAGCTTCACACAGCATGTAGACACCCTAGCCTGAGTCACAATTCTGAGCTTAAAAAATATCAATTACATTAACTGTTTCAAGTGTCTTCTTCTTCTTCTTTCGGCTTTTTCCCGGTTAGGGGTCACCATAGATGATCATCTGTCCACTCATGATTGGCAGTGGAGTTTTACGGTGTCGAGTCGCCAGCCCGGCGTCAACCTTCCACAGAAGGCACACACACACACACACACACACACACACACACACACACACACACACACACACACACCTAGGGCCAATTTAGAGTGTCCAATCCAATCCACCTACTGCATGTCTTTGGTATGTGGGAGGAAACCAGAGCACCAGGAGGAAACCCACACGACCACAGGGAGGACATGCAGACTCCACACAGACAGCACCCCAGCTGAGAATCGAACCAGAGAATCTCTTGCTGTGAGGTGACAACGCTAACCGCTGCACCACCGTGGCCGCCTTAACTGTTTCCAGTGTAACATTCAAATATACCTAAAAAATTTAAAGCTATAGTACTTAACAGAATAGACAACATTTACAGAAATGTTTTACATTCCTAAAATAATATTAAAGGATAAGAAAGGACAAAGAACTGTATTCAAAAATAACTACATCCATGAACAGCCTGCTGTGGCACACCTCTGAAATATGCATGAGTGAGGGATGCAGGGTAGACATCTTTGCAAAGTACATGATACTAATGATTTTTTAGGATAGTTATATTTATGATATGTTAACGATGTCGATACCTATACTTTTGTAACACTGGATGTTAATTCACTCTTTACAGTAATACCGACTCAGTATGGGATTCAGGCAGTTATGGAACATCTTTGTGAAAACAGTGCTTTTATAGGTAGAAAGATTAAAACAATATATTTTTGTTTGAACTAGTATTAACTAGCAATGTTTTTATGTTTGAACATAGACTATTTCATCAGGCCTCAGGTGTAGCAATGGAGACATCTTTTGCTAATATGTATGTGAATCTAGCACTTAATCAGTGGGAGAATATATATATATATATATATATATATATATATATATATATATATATATATATAAATTCTTCTGGAAAGGACACTGAGAATATTTTGTTTTACAAGTGATTTGTAGATGATATATTCCTTGTTCAGAAGGGGAATGAATGTACTTTAGAGGATTTTGTCAGTTATTTAGATAATACTACTGACTTTTTTAAATTTAAGTTGACGTATTCTAATACTGAGATAAGTTTTCTGGATATTAAGATTGCCAAAAAAGGGGAAGAAATATCAACAAGTATTTACTAGAAGGAGGTTCCAGCTAACAGATATTTACAGAGGCATAGCATGCACCAGAATCATGTATTTAGAGGCATTGTTAAAAGTCAGTTTTTAAGAGTTAGTTGACTGACTACAGATGTGGAGATATATAGTGAGCAGATTTGGAGATATATAGTGAGCAGGTGGCTGAAATGAGGAAGGAGTTTCGAGACAGACATTATGAAGACCATTTTTTGGATAAGTTAGTAGAAGATGTTAATAATGAAAGACATGGGCAAGATAGACCGTATTTTACACATCATCTTCATGAGGGTTTACCTAATATGAATAGTCACGAGACAAATAATATACAATATATACTTATCATAACTCCAAGGCAAATGGGGTTATTAATGTAATTAGGATTAATTGGAGTATCTTAAGTGTACTGCTGGAGCTGGATAAAATTATTGGTAAGGATCCAAGCTTTGCTTTTAAGAAATGTTAGAATTTAAAACATAAGTAATGTTTCAAAGAAATGAATATTAAAAAATGTGGAATTATTAGTAAAAGGAAAGGTAGTTTTCCATGCTATAATTGCTCTTTTTGTAAATATATTTTAAGTAACACAGAATTTATGCACCCTATTAATAAGAGAAGGTATGATTTCAGTTCAGCTGTTTTGTGACATGTAACACTAAAAGTACAGTGCATTTAGCTACCTGCACTACTTGTTATGGATTTTATATAGGTAATGCTAACTCCTTTAAGACAACTCAATCCTCATTAATCCTCTATATATCTGCTATAAGATCTTCCTATAACTTCAAAACCCATATAATTACTTGTAATACAAACTATACCAATGTTTATGGAATTATGTATTAAGTATTTCAGCTTAATATTGCTGTTATGTTTAACAATGTTGTGAATATTCTCATCTCTTCACTGTACTACTAAAAGTCCTACTGGAAACTTTGACAAAATTGTTGGCTTCTTTTCTAAATTATTGTAAGCTTTATTTTGGACTGACAAGTTGTACTATTATATGTTTCATAGATTGACATACTGTATGGAGCTTTTCTCCCTGGGCCGCTGCTGAAAACGGGCAACCCTGCCCAGTCGGACTTCCCCGGTAAACAAATGTAAAATAAATAAATAAAATAAAGTGTAATGTGAAATTTAAAGAAAGAATATCAGAACATGTATTTGATATAAGAAGAGTTGTTGTCACAAATTCTCTGGCAAAGCATGTTAAGGAAAAAGAAATACAGCATATTTTTAAATTTAGAGTTGTACAGACAATAATGCCAAAAGATTAGAGGAGGCAGTATTATTAATGAAACAGAAACAGCTGAATATAGATGATTTTTAAGACTACAAGCTGATAAAGAACGTGGTTTAAATACTGCAGTTAGCCTGAAACCCATACTGAAATTAAGGCAAATGAAGATATGAATTATATGATATCAATGTATAATAAATATTTGATTAATTTTACAATGTTGTTTTTAAATATGTTTTTTGAAAAAGTATGTTTCTTAAAGTATATATGTATATAAAATGTATGTGTATGTTAGATGTCGAGGTTCTATTTTGTGCATTCAAATGGTTAGGTTGGTTGAGTGTATGAAATGACGCTTCTTTAATAATGTAAATTCAATTAATTTTAATTGTAGCTGATTGGTCTCTTGTTTCACATCTTGATTATATATATTGACTAAGTGTTTTTCATGGTACTGAGCACTGAGAAAGGGACGTATCCTGAAAGCTTTACCTGTTATTTTAAATAAATTAGATTGTCGGTTAATTCAGTTTGGAGTGTGAGGTCTGGTTTGTTCGTTTTGTCATTCTGTCTTTCTGTACTGCCTTCATCATTCTTCTCATGCATACAGTTTCCTGCCTAGTGTTGGGAGTATTTCTGCAAAGTAACAAGAGCTACAACCCTGCCAGGAACTGTTATGCTGTGAGAATGCTACTTAATCAGATCCCATAGCATTCCCATTATGGAATCTATTTAAGTATGCTGAATGCATGATAATATCTACCAAAATGTAACCAATGTACATGATGTCAGATGCTTAAAAACTCTGTATTCCTTTCCATGGACAGAGGAAGAGGAGAGACACACTGAATGAGATGAGTAGCACAGGTTATGATGGTGATGACTGAGACATTTGCATGGTACAAATAAACTGGAGGGGGTAACAGCTCGACCCATACAGGAGCTATCAAAAACAAGCACACATGGCAGTCAGAGAGCTGCTTAAACCTGTTTGGTAGGGGATTAATCCAGTCAAAAAACAAGTAATCTCCATGGTATCCCCGAATTCTCAAAACAACCCACTAAAGTGTAGTAGATCCAAAAACAAAACAGTGTAAGAAACTTCTCTGTGTGGAAGATTATCAGTCCATATATTTCTAGTTAATCACTGTATATTAATCAGATCAGACAATAGTAGTAGAAGTAGCAAACTTAAACTCGTCTTAAATCAAAACAAAACAAAAAATAATAATAGAAAATATATAATTGCACAGCATTACTAAGTATTCGAAAGTAATCCAAGCAAGGCAGGCAGTCTGTTTCCAGTCGAAAATCCTTTATTAAGTACACAGACAAGCGATCCAAGTAAAAAAAACATAGTAATAATTTCCTCACAAGCTTTCTAAATATATATATATATGGGTCTACTTTGAAAGACCGACATGCCAGTTCGCCGACACACAAATCACCGAGACCAGATAACCGACAACACACAAAACCGACAACACAAAACACCGAACACCATTACACCGACACACCGAACGTAAACAACACATTACACTACATAGCATAGCCACTAGCCCTAACCCAAACCCTAACCCTAAGGTCCGACACTATCGCACACTCACCCTACCTGCACCCTAACCCTAACTCACTTAACCCACCCCTAACCCCAAGGTCCGACACACTGCACCTGCCTGCACCCTAACCCTAACTAACCCTCCCACCCCTAACCCCAAGGTCCGACACTATCGCACACTTCACCTACCTGCACCCTAACCTAACTCACTTAACCACCCCTAACCCCAAGGTCCGACACTATCGCACACTTCACCTACCTGCACCCTAACCCTAACTCACTTAACCCACCCAAAACATAAAGCCCGTCACTATCGCACACACCCCTACCCGACTCTAAACCTAACTCACTTAACCCGTCCCTAAACTACAGTCCTCACTATCACACACTTACCTTACCCAAA
The DNA here is from genome assembly GCF_019279795.1 of Protopterus annectens. Lineage (NCBI taxonomy): Eukaryota > Metazoa > Chordata > Ceratodontiformes > Protopteridae > Protopterus > Protopterus annectens. The sequence goes on from NC_056728.1 coordinate 1,384,872,978, forward strand.
CCCTAACTCCGACACTAACACACACTCACCTTTCCTAACCCTAAAAAAATCCCCAATATCGCACACACCTTACTGACCGCCCTAACTCCGTCACTGTCGCACACTTACCGAGTCGCGATCACACATTACCCTTGTCGGTCTTTCCGCTGTCGGCAAATCACCCTTTCGATAAACTTACCTGTCAGTCGTTTGGTCTTTGTTTTCTGCGTGTCGGGGAATCGTCGGTTCGGTCTTTTAAAGTAGACCCATATATATATATATATATATATATATATATATATATATATATATATGTGTGTATATATACTTTTTATCAGGCATGGGAGCGGTTTATTTTGCTGTAAAACAAAGTGTTATTGGTACACATGTTAAATTTACATCCCTTCCCCCATTAGTGTGATATTCAAGCTGGTCCTGCCCTACTTAGTAGCTGTCATAATAATATATAACCCTTATATACTAATGTATAATGATGTGGTACCTCTTATTTAACCAGATTATTAAGTGCCTCACAGTAAGACGCTGTCGGTTCAATTCTCAGTTAGAGTATCTTCTGCGTGGAGACATGCGTGAATGGGCGTACCTTTGTTGAAGGTTGTGCATCAGGGCTGGCAACTCGGTACGTAAAAATCAACTGCCAATCATTAACGGACCGGAGTTCCGCTGTGGCGACCCCTAACCGGGAAAAGCCGAAAGTCACAACAACAACAACAACAACATTAAGTTTATGATTGTATCCAAGGCAATATACTACATGGCTGGAATATATCAACCTTAGTTCATTTGGCAATCAAGAAATATATATAAATATATACATATACATTTTGCATGTAAAAATCAATTTCTATTTTCATAGCCTATTGTTAACAAAGATCACTTTCGTCCTTCTAGACTTCTTCAGGTCTACCATGTACCATGGTTGAATTCTACCATGTAATTTGTTAATGTGATTAGGCCAGTTCTTTTGGAATCAGGTCTATGATTTCTACCCCCCCCCCCCCCGAAGCCTTGCATGCATCTTTTTTTGCATACATTATAGAAAGAAGCAGGTATACCTCCTTTAAGAAATGGTTATACTGGAACTTCATAGGGTCATTGGTATATGCTGAGCTTTGAGCTGGGAAGCCACTAAGAAACTTTAGCCACATCACCTTTATAATGATAAGGATAAACTAGTTCTGTCTGGATAGGAGCTTCTAAGGATTAATGCCAAATATGCATTTATGGTTACTTATCCAGCCTTCAAAGTTTGCTTTAAAGTTTTTCAGGGAGATGCTCTGCCTGATGTCAGAGTCTATTCCAAACATAGTGATTGCTTTGATTAGGAAACCTAACATGATACAAGATGCTGTTGATATTACAGTGGAGATTTATGCCCACAATATTAATTGAGATGTTTCATCTATGAAAGTCAAGTAGGTTAAAAAGTCAGGGGTCTCTTATATTGCAAAATGCTCAGTAAAGATCATCTTTCTGGAGTTAAGTTTGTCAGCATAACATAATTGACTTAAACCAGATAGTCTTCTAGTTAGGAATCTTTGTTTTTTCCCAGTTGAACAAGATGTTTAGAGAGGTACATTCCAAAGGGGATATTGTATTCAGTTATGGGCCTGATGAGGGAGGAGTAAAGAGGTATAAGGGCATCCATGGACCTAGAAGGGAAGGTCATGACACATAAGCTGTCTGTGGCAAAAGACTTTACGTTCTGACCACAGCTAAGACGTGGAGGTCAAGAGAGAGCTCACTATCAATGTGGGTCTCTAGGTGCCTGATAACGGGGTCTGTTTTAGGAGGAACGCCAGCAATGTGCTTACAGGAAGGCTGTAGCAATATTATACTACAGTTCGTAGCATTTACTGTAAAAGTAGGATTAGTGCAGCAGGTGTAGGGCTGAGATAATCCTTGCTGTAAAATCTGGCCATCGCAAAGTGAGTTGACACCAGCATCCAATTTCACAGTTGTCAGCAAACTTGGTTACTCATAGACCTTGGATGCTGAATGCCAAACAGAAGTGGACCCAAGACCAAGACTTGTAGGATATGGTTAATAATGTTTTTCTCGTTAAAGGAGATACTATATACTTACATTGTTTAAGTTTTGTCCATAAGCCATTTAACTGTCCAGTGGATGACATAAGGGTTAACACTGAGGCTAGAGAGTTTACTTATGATGGCTCTCTGGAGAATGGTGTCAAAAGCTTTAGCAACATTGAGGCAGGTTGTAGGGATAGTCTGCCTCTGCCTAAAAATTCTGTGACCTTCTCAAAAATAGTTGAATAGCTTGAATAGGTGTGACCTGCTCTTCACAAATCCAAACTAATTTGGGTCTGGAGGTCACCTATCTCATTCGTAATTAATTCAGTCAAAACATGTTCCATAGCTTTATGCATAATGCTAGTAAGACTGACAGGCTTATGTTTAAGGAGTCTGTTGTGAGTCTGCTCTTGTGGAGGGTGACAGCTGTGATGCTCTGTAAGCTCTGGGAAAACAATCTGTGAAGGAAATAAGGTTAACTAGTTTCAGGAGAGGTTGGGCTATCTTGTGTTTGATACTTCGTGTGTAAGGTAGAGTAGCACCTTATCCCATAGGGTCTATAGTATAACATCGAAGTCTTAAAACTTTGAATGTTATAATATCGAACCCTATGCACCAAACGCTGAAAATAGCAAAGCTGCAGAATATCGAATACTTTCCTAGGGAAAGTATTCAGTTGGGCCGTTTCTGCAGCTTCGCTATTTCCTCGACTGTGGAGCGAAGGTTACGGACTGGGTTAAGGTAAGTGTGCGAACAGATTGGGTTAAGGTGAGTGTGTGATAGTTAGGGACCTTAGGGATAGGGAGTGGGTAAGGTGAATGTGTGATAGGGACCTTAGAGTGAGGGAGCGGGTAAGGTGAGTGTGCGATAGGGACTGCAGGGTTAGGGAGCAGGTAAGGTGACTATGCGATAAGGACTTTAGGGTTAGGGAGTGGGTAAGGTGAGTGTTCGATAGTTAGGGACCTCAGGGTTAGAGAGCGGATAAGGTGAGCGTGCGGTAGTTACGGACCTTAGGGTTATGGTTGGGTTAAGGTAAGTGGATAGCTAGTAGTGTATGTATGGTTTAGTGTAGGGTTTTATGAAGTGTATGTGTGTGGATTATTTATTTTGGTGTGCTTGTGTTGTGTGTATGTTTGTCGGAACAGCAATTTTTTCCCTGGGAAAACATTCACTATTCTGAGTGTTCGATGTTATACTCTTTCGATCAAAATGGTTCAATATTATAACATTCGAAGTTTTAGGAATTCAATGTTATAATATAGACCCATGTCATTCCTGAATCCCACTAAAAACCACCTCAGCTTGGCTGCATCTGTCAGCTCATTTTTGATGAATAACAATTCAGAAAAAAACACCTGTTTTTTAATTTTCTTTTTAAGGTTATTAGAAGTGGCTATCCTTCAGTATGGTACTTTGTGTGTAATGTGTGATACAGTCCTCTTACATGAACTGATAATATTTAACAATAGTCAAGAAATCTTAAGGTAAGCTAGGAATTCTGTAGCAGAACTATCTGAAGTATGGCAGTACAACAGCCTCCAAACAATGAGGCTGGTTTCTTACAAAATCATTATTCTGTTATCGGCATTGTTTTTTGTGAGGTTACAAACTTAATAGCTCATTCAGTGTCTTAGTCTGGAACTACAGTTAAGAAAGGAAACATACATATCCACAGACACACACACAGACACACACATGCATGCAGGATGCACAGACACAGTCAGATGCATACACACTCACATGCACAGCCTCATAAGCATACACACACACACAC
>NC_056728.1:1384879284-1384884284 GCF_019279795.1 Protopterus annectens
ATGCATTCCACTTGGAGGATGTGTGCTCTATACCGTGTAAAGTTAAAGCAAGCAGAACTAAAGTAATATTTCTTAAAAAAATTGTATAAATGTAATGGTCTGAAGAAAGTTTACCTTTCCTCACAGGCTGTGCCTTCATCTGTGTATGGCATATGCTTTGTTAGAAGCAAATTTTATTACAGTACCAAAATCTGTTTCCTTTTTTTAAGCTTAAGGAGAGAATAAGTGGACAAGCAGCTGGAAATAAACAATAATAAATAAATAAAAATAAAAAAGGAGCGGCAGTCCATAAGTCTAAATCAACACCTTTCATGGGTAATAACGGCACCAAATCACATCAGGCCAATATATTTAAAAAGCAATTCATCTTCTTATGCACTACCATATGGAAAATGCAAGGCACTTTGCCTTCCTAAATTCTTTTGTTGACTGCCCTAAGATATGGGTAATTATTATGCAGTAGGACAGCAATGTTTATTTGTTCAGCAAAGATGTGCAACATGCAGAATCACTTGGCTCTAATTTCATTATACACAGTTTATCTTGTCCCTTCGTTCTTAATCTAGTTTATGCATAATTCAGGGACTGGTGATGGGGGCAGTAAAAAAATAGGGAAACCTACCACTCAGTGAAATCTACCTCATCAAATGCAACTCACCCAAGTCTCAGGACAGTTTCTAGAAGTGGACATTCCCCTCCTATTTCTAGGTTTGCTTGTTGGATTACAAGATTGCAATGTTTTAATGCTTGTAGGGTGTTTCTCTTTTCCCATGGTTATGTGACCATGGAGTTAGTCTATCTGAGTGAAGAGATGAAGGGGAAAAGAACTCACATGGGGTGCTGCAAATGGGCTTTGTTCTCCCTTGCACCCTGCAAAATACACTTTTTCTTTTTTAAAACTACTACCCTGACATATAATGGATGCATTTGCTTGACAAGTTTAAATTGTTCAATTCAGAGATGGCGGGTTATCTGTTGAATTCCCATAAAGGATCCTGCGAACCATAATTTGTAGTAGAGAAATTGCTTCTATTACACTTGCACTCTGATCTGCTGTGGTTCTGTTACTGTTAATTAGATTCAATGCACAAACAACCTATCTGAACCAGTCGCAGGGGAGTGCTCAGTGTCATTCAGCATGGCCCCTGTTCCCGTTTTTCCCCATTCCTTTCTCCCAGTTTCTAATATGAATTAGCGGTGGATGTTGAACTCAGGAGTCCAGAAAGTAGCAAATAAAGTGCCAGTTATTGTCTGTGGCATGCTGTATAAGGCCTCACTCTGAACTCTCAAAGTAGATACGCCACACAAGAATAATTACTACTACCGCAACAATTAAACCTCACACATTTAAATTATTGGTGCTAAAGAACGAGGCAAAGAAAGTGCTACCATGTAGTTTGGGAACATTTCTGGATTCACTGTACTTCAAAGGCCACTTCAGCACAGAAACAAATTCTCACTATATTGCAATCGATTTTGATTTTTAATTTACTGGCTTTATTAAAAAGCAGTCTAGTAAAATGTTTACAGATGATATCTACTGGATTTCACCCAATGTTATGCAACATTGACAGTATCCTAGTTTATCCCAAAAAGTAACTTTTCTGTAACATTACAGTTCAAGCCACAGTTGAAAGTTATCAATTTTGAAAGGGTTATAAAATTATGGTGCATTAAACAAGGGACTAAAATCTCTGGAAAAGTAATAGTTAAGAGCCTGCATGTAGATACTGATTATCTGACTAAACTGCTAAAAAAAAGAAATAATTATTCCCCCGTGCACTGCACACATGTCTCAGCAACCGTTTTTATAACCTGATGAACCACATGATTTTCCACTGTGAAAAGAAATGATACATTTTCTCTTAGAGCTCACTTTCATAGCAACAGTATCACTGCTTTTCTTACATACTAATTATTATCTTACTTTTTTGAGGGGTCAGCACACTCAGATTACTACAAAGGATACCCCTCAACCTCTCAGCACAAGAAATATGGACAGAGCCACAAATAATGGGGGTAAAAGGACCAAAAATAGGGACAGATGTTAAATATTGCTCATAAACTTTTTGAAAGTTGCTAGAACAATAGGGTTTCCATTAGCATGTATTTTCTGAAGGATAAGAAGCATGAAACTCAAACGTCTGTCAGTATTTAATGACTTCAATCTCCAGTGATTTGCTGGAAAACTACACATTTTTTGAGGATGTGACCATATGAGCCAAAAATCTTGAAATTCTGCAAAAATCTGGACAGTTGAGAGGTAAGGCTTGCAGAGACCTAGCTGCAGTAGTAAATGCGTTAACTCTGGCTTAAGTCCACACATGCCAATACATCTCTCTTTCTATAGCAATACTACATGCATGACATGGTGCACTCTCTTTTCCCTTCCAAAAACACATAACCCCATAGCCTCTTCATCTTGTCTGTCTGACCTGGCTGATGGGTTTTTGGGCTGCTTGTCATAGCCAAACCACTATATCTAGTGCTCCAGCCTATGGCTACTTTTTACTTGTTTTCCCTTGCCATAATGCACCTGTGGGCAAAGCTATACTTTGCTGCCTAAGAAATTGCATGTGGTCTCAACTTACAAGCTAACTAATCCATCTCTTTAGTCACTTGCTAGATTATATCTAGTTATTCCATTTGGTCTTTACCTTTCTGATCATAATTTTCTACCCTTTTATACTACTATAGATCTTCTTTATATAGTATACTATATATAATATATGTGATTCTTCCCCTTGTTGTGTAGGCTGCTGGCCTACCAATTTTTCCCCTCGTCTACCTCTAAAAAAGTTTAGTTTGTGTGTGTGTGTGTGTGTGTGTGTGTGTGTGTGTGTGTGTGTGTGTGTGTGTGTGTGTGTGTGTGTGTGTGAGTAACAGTTTATATGAGGAAGGAGAAGATTTTAAAAGAATGCGCAGAATGCAGCCATAAGATAACCTCTCTGGATACCCATGTGTTTTGAGTAGTGAGACTGAGGGGTGGATCCTTTGCCACCTAATTGGTCACTCTCTGAGGCCTTTTGTTCTCAGGCCTTCAAGCAGGTCCTCCCAGTGTCCTCTAGATGATACAAATTTCAGTGAGATCCTTGAATTTGTGTGACGGGGGTTCTTAGTCAACAACCTCACTCCCCTCAGGCGAGGAGGTAATTTCTAATGCCTATTGCTCAGGCCCCTCAACTCTTAGGTTATTGATTCAACCACCAGGAGGACATGATAGAGACTCAATTCCTCTGCATCTGTACCCTAAAAGGCAGACACAATTCATAGTCACCCTAAAGAGAGAAAGTATTTGATCTAGAATCCTTTATGGATTCTATCATTGTGGCAATGTCAACTGATAAAGAGATGACACCATGACTATCTAACTGGCCGAAAAGGAGTCTAGGGCCATAGACAGGATGTGGAAGCAAGAGTGCTTCAGGCACCTCCGCCCTTAGGGCCTTGAGCTATGCCACCTATATGAACAGTATCCAAAGGGATCTAATGGAGCAAGCATTAGACTCTTTGAATGAATACCCCAACCCTAACTCTAGGAAGCGATTAGAGACCACCTTGTGCACAAAGTTCAATATTATCAACCTCTTCATGTGGCTTATGCACAATGCAGCTGATGCAGTGGCATGTGTGGCAGGGAAGGCACTACGATGAAGAGTCACCTATTCCTCAGTTCTACTGCGTGGATGGCCACACAGTAGAGAGGTTGGTATAATGGTTAAGGTAGGGTGACATAATGGTTAATGTGTTTACCTCAGGTCTATATCAATTTACTGAAGTTTCATTGCCTCGAACCCCTGTTCATCAAACCATATACAGCAAATGTTCACGTCCACGAATGTTTAGTTCAATTAATTACTTTACCAGGCAAAGTAACGAGTTGCCCAGCATTCAGACCACCACACAAAGCGCAGTATTTCAAACCCACACCCTCCCCCCCAATGTGGGGGGCTACACCCCCAACACCCCACAATTATATATACCAACTCAGAAATCACACCACAGTGGGGAAAAGGGCAAATTACTAATGCTGGGCAACTTGTCACTTTCCCTGGGAAAGTAATTCTTTGAACTGAATGTTCCCTAAAGTGAACGTTTGCTGTATGTGGTTCGATGAACAAAGGTTCACAGAAATGAGCCTTCAATAAAGTAATATAGACCCATTTACCTCACAGACACAAGTTACAAGGTTTGATTCTTACCTTTGAAGGAAAATTGGCTAGGCATAAAATGGCTCACAGGGATGGATAGTCTAGTCCTTACCTATGAATCTGTCACTCAGGATTCTTGGGTAAGATGGATAATGTCCAGAGGCTATATAATGTCCTTTTTCCATCAACCTCTCCTGTTACACTGGCCTCTTCTGGACATTCAATCTCATCAACAGAAAGAGACCAAAAGACAGACTCTTTCTCTTCTAGACAAAAGAGCTATCGAAGAGGTCCTACCAGATTGCACAGGGTCAGAATTTTATTTGAGATTTTTTTTTTAGCTTCAAAGAAAAATAAAAACCGCAGACCAATTTTGGACCTCAGCAAACTAAACGCGCATGTAACAAAGACCCCCATTCAGGATGGTTAAGATGCAAGCAATTTTGCTCTGTCTATATGCAAACAATATGATTTGCTTAATCATTCTTTAGGATGCTCATCTTTATATAAAAATATCCAGAGTTCCAGAAATATTTATACTTCCGTCTGGGAGCCAGTCACTTTTAGTTCAGAGACCTGACCTTTGGCCTCACCACAGCTTCCCTCCCTGGTGATCATGAAATTCATGTTGGTGGTTGCAGTTCACCTGTGACTACAGGGGATTCACACGTTTCCATACTTGGATGATTGGATCCCACAATCAGAGTCCCTAATCAATGCCAGAGATTACTTGTTTCAGCTTTGTCTGTCCTTGTGCTTATCTGTTAACTGTGACAAATCAAATCAACAACTCCCAACTCACACCTAGTAGGATGAGAACTATGGCAGCATTTCTATTTTATGTCATAA
>NC_056728.1:1384889284-1384996784 GCF_019279795.1 Protopterus annectens
GGTATTCATACTTGTCGAATCTATGAGTATATATACGAGCCAGCATGGAGGAAAATGATTCTAACCGCTTGTCAGAATTGCAAAGACTGCTGGGACATTGCCATTTTACACAACTTGCCCTTGCTAGCTGTTAATATTCCCTTGGAGAACAATCCAGTGGCAGATTATTTGAGCAGATCACAGGCATACATACCCTCACAAACTGATTTTAAAAAGAGAAGTCTTCCTGCAGATTGTCCATCAGTGCGGTACTCTTCAGATAGACCTTATTGCATCTAATAAAAACAGGCAGCTCAGGCTGTTTTGTTCCAGAATTCCATGCTCAGAGGCTCGGAAAATGTATGTTATGTCTTTTCCTGCAAGGGGTAATTCCTTTATGTATACCCTCCCTTACCTCTAATTTCTAAGGTTTTTCCCTGAAGATCAAAAAGGACAAGCCATAAATGTTGCTGGAGACTCCCTTTTGGCACAGACAACACTGGTTCTCCCTTCTATTCCATCTGGCCAGAGGCAGTCATCACAGGTTACCTCACAGGATTGACTTTCTCACACAGTAAAAGGGCACTCTGATTCATCCAAACATTCAGATTCTGAACCTAGTCCTTTTAATGATCAGATTTTAATTCCTTTCAGGCAATTCTTCTCTGAGTATGTGCCGCATGTGTTACAAGAGGCTAGTGAACCTGCTACAAGAAAATCTTATGTATCTAAATGGAAAAGACTTTCTATAAGGTGCCACAAGAAGAGTCAGGATCCTTATCTTGTGGGAATTCCTCTTAGTGAATCTTACTTTGGGTTTGTGAAGGGCCGATCTTGTCTCCTGAATCTGATTGATGTCTTTGAATCAGTCTCCAGAGCTGTGGACGAGGGTAAGGTAGTCCAGTCCACATAGCCTATCTGGACCTCACTAAGGCCTTCAACACCATCCCCCACTCTGGAATCATGGATAAACTTACTATGCTGGGCATAAATCCCTATGTCACTCAATGGGTTGCCAACTAGCTTACTGAGAGAACCCAGACTGTAAAAGTAGCCGACTCCAAATCCATCTCCAGACAAGTGACAAGTGGAGTACCTCAGGGTTCAGTTCTGGGACCACTTTTGTTTGGCATCTACTTCTCTGAAGTACAAGCCAACACTAAGGGACTCTGGCTAACAAAGTTCTCAGATGACTGCAAACTGGGAGCTATTATTGAATCCCCAAATAATGTGGATATTCTACAAAAGGGCCTTACAGAAACAGATGCCCAGTGCCAGAGCCACGGGCTCAAGCTTAATGCCAAGAAATGTATAGTTATCCCCTTTGGAAAAAAACATGTACCCATGAATTACCACATAGGTGGCAGTACACTAAACATCGAAAGTGTGATGAGAGACTAAGGGACACAATTGGACAGTGGTCTCACTTTCGATAACCACATCGCCACAACAGTCAGGAAATCCTTCTGTGTGGCACACCTCATCACTAAGGGCTTTTCATCCAGAAAAAAGGAGGTTATTGCCCCACTGTGCTCATCCCTCATTAGACCCATTATAGAGTATAATGCCCCTTTGATATGTACCTCACAAGACATCTGCAACAGCTAGAAAGGCCACATAAATACCTCACTAAAAGAATCACAGGCCTAAAGCAGATGCCATATGCTGACCATCTAAAAAAACTCCAGCTATACTCTGTGGCATATTGTCTACTCAGAGGCGATCTCTGCTTAACATACAAGGCCATGTCAAACCCTGAGCTGTTGGACATGCTCCTCTTAAAGAAATCCCAATCCCTCAGAGCCACATGCTCCAGGGATCTAAACCTTGTCATCACAATGAACAAAACATGCTGGAGGGATAGGTTCCTGACCCAGAGACTCCCCATATTCTGGAATAGTCTGCCCATACATGTCAAGCAGTGCGCCTCCTTGGCCCTCTTCAAAAGGAACCTTGATGATTGGATGGGAGATAGGAAATTCACCCCAGGGATCATGTCAGTCACCCTGCTAGATAGGGGTCTAGAGAAGTAAATATTGTGGGAAGAAATACCCAAGGAATTGTTATGGCTAGGCTTGTATAGGCCCTAGGGACGATAGCCTAGTACCAACCTATGAACCTATGAACTTGTGTGAGCTGCTCAGTTCAGGGTTGGCAAATGTTTCTATAAAATCACCTGTCACCTATTTCCTTTTGATTCCCCTATGTTTTATGTATTGCAGTCAAACAGTTTTTAAAATGTATCCTTCATCTCTGGCTCCCTACAATATCTAATTACTCCTTCTTGGGACCTGAATTATGTTTCAGAAAAATAACTCTTCCTTCCTTTCTGCCTGCTTATGCTGTTTCCTTGAAGTTTTGTACTTGAAAGACTGTCCTGCTGATGACTCTTACTTCTGCCAAAAGGGTTTGGGAACTACAAGCTGTCATGGCATCCCCTCTTCATTTTTTTTTTTTCATAAAGATAAGTTTACCCCCAGACATAGCCCATCCTTCAACCCTAAGGTGATCAATGAGCTGTTTTAGAACCAGACTCTCAATCTCCCTACCATTGTTTCCCCTTCCCCACAAAACAGGAAAGAGACAGAATCTTGCACTCTTTTTATGTTCACAGACAACTGAGGTTTTATCTTGGCAAAACCAAATCTATCCAAAAATCAGACCGACTTCTTAATTTCTTTCAAGATAAATTTGGTCATCCTATCTCCAAACAGACAATTTTCAAATGGAGCTCTTCTGCCATCTCCTTTTGTTATTACTTGCATGGTAAGGAGCCTCCAGATTTGATTGATGTGCACTCTACCATAACCATAGCTTTTCTTGATGCCTTCTTCAAAGGTCTAGACTCCAGATCTATTTTAGAAGCTTCCATGTGGTTTTATGTATATACTTTTACTTACAGGCATTACAAGACTGATGCCTTCTCTAGTGCTAGAGATGTATTGGCTAGGTCCATTATGCAAGGATTTTTAGATTCCAGTTCAAAATTTCATTCCTCTTCCTGGGACTCTTAGAATGCTTTGGAACTGCAACAGTGACCATAGCAGTGGCATAGCTAGAGTTTGTGCCACCTGGGGATGTATTTGAGTTTGATGCCCCTCTCCCTCACAAAATCATGGTCAAATGGGGCCTGCCCATACATAGCCCCCCCCTGCAGCCATCCCAGGGTCCCATTATTTGGCTATATCTCCCCATTTACCAAAAACACTGTAATGTGCATACTGTTGTATGCTTTACGTCTACAATGATTATTTGGATTTAATTTAAAACTTTTATTTTACATTTTATAGCACAAACACTGATAGACATCTGCTAAACAAAGCAATACAGTCTCACAATAAAAACAGACTTAGCATTAAAACTTCTCTGCCCTTGAAACTCACATTCATTGAAACTCACATTCTAAAACAATGCATCTGGCCAGTGGTGGACAAAGTTTACCTTTGTGCTGTTTTCAAATCGTAGGCCCTTGCACATATATTTAGGACCATGCAACATACATGTGTTCTTTGAGTCACCTTCCTGATTTTATTAAATTATATTCCTTGTACAATACAGCACACTTATTAGAGCATGTTTTAAATTTATTGTTTTGAACATTTTTCCAGTAAGCAATGAAACAAATGTATGCATCAATTATGACAAAACTGGATAATTCAGAACATTGCTATCATAAAAGTCTACTCAAACTTCTGTCATTACAATCCACCAGTATCAGTAAATATGCACAATCTCTGCAGAAGTAAAAGTCATCTAAATAATTCCACATTAAAGAGATCTGCAACTAATGAAAAGGTTGCTGCTAGAAAACAATTTATATCCCATTGTTTCATCTGCAAATAAAGTGTCTGTTACCCTTGAAGAACAAATTGCCTATGTTACATTAAAAAAATGATAAGATGGTAATATTGGAATAAGGAATGTATGACAAACTGACAACAGGTTCATAGTTTCTAAGCATCTAGGCATCATACTATTAAATCATCTTAATTTTTAGTGATTCTTTGTAGTTCCTATTTCTAGTGCTTGTAAACTTACCTGTATGTTTTCTGATAAGAGAAGTGGTGGATGGTAATACATAGATGCAGACAGCAACACAAGAATGGAACATTATTGTATAGTAGAGAATCGATTATCCGAACTAATTGGGACCTAGGGGCACTTCGGATAATCAAACTGTTCAGATAATAAAACATATACTTGAAATAGATAAAAAACTTCTAAAAATTTTTTTGATGAATATTAAACAAGTGGTTCATCTACAAATTCAGTGCCTGCTGCCCTTGAAGAACAAATTGCTAATGTTACATTAAAAAAAATGGTACTGTAAGCTGGTAATATTGCAATAGGGAAACGAATGGCAAACCTATAACAGGTTCATAGTTACTAGGTATCTCCTCCAGAGGAAAACATTCTCAGGACTGCAGCATGTACCCCCTTTGAAGTATGACACAGTACAGTATCAGCAGTCCATCTACATACTGTGGGAGTAGAACCCACAGCCTTCTACATCAGAAACAAATATACTACCTGCTGTGCTACTAACAATGGTTTTAAATGCTTTAGCACAATAGTGATATAATTTGCTAAACAAAGTTGCATATTGTAAACAGACTTAGCATAAGCAGCACTAAACTCTTCCCCTGAAGCTTGCAGCTCCTTATAAAATGCACTTGACACTCAACTATATCTCTCAACTTTGCAGCACAAGAAATCTGGAAAAAGCCAAAATATATTTGGGGCAAAGGCCCAAAACCAGGCAAGAATAAAATGTTTTGTGTTGCCATGCATTTCCTGAAAGATAGGAAGACTGAAACTTAAATGACTGTCATTATTTAGTGGTTAGTCCTCACTGATTTACCAGAAAACCACAAATTGTAAGAGGAACCGACCAAAAGTGTGAGCCAAGCCAAATATTCCAGACATTCTGTGGACTTGACTCCTTGAATCACAAGTGGTGGTAGTGGTAGAGAATTCAGGCTCTTGTTTTTTGTACTCAAGGTACAGTGATTGAGCCCGAGTAACACTAACCACCAAGTATCCCTAACTGGGGCATTACACACACACACACACACACACACACACACACACACACACACACACACACACACGCACGCACGCACGCACGCACACACACACACACACACACACACACACACACACACACATGTACTTAAAAGAAAACACGTGATCAGTCAGATGTCTACTGTTAATGTAAGTTCTTACACAACTGTACTATACCCCTCCCTTAACAAAGGATTAAAAGATTGCTTTGTTATAGTAATAAAGTTTGTCACTGATGGAAAACTATCTTGCTGACTTGTGAAACCTTGTTTCCTTAAGATGGTATGCCAGGTTACCAACAACAAAAAAATGAAATGCATGTGTCATAACAAGAGGCAAAAAAAAAATCCAGATTTTGCTGGGCAGACATTAAGTATATTTAAGTTAAAGCCAAGCTATCTCTGCATCTTCTGTAAAACCATTGACCATACAGTCCAAAACACTCACTTTTGAGGATAATGCTAACATTTTAAATGATCATTCCACTCAAACTCCCCATCCAAATAAGTTGCAGCTTATTAAGAATAGTAACTTTCATCTTTGTAAAGGCTTAGCCAGTTCTGGATTTAGAACCATCTCCACCAAATCGGACCACAACCCCTCATCTGTTCATCATGAAGAAAATCTGCTTCACCTAAAATTCTTTACAAGCCTCTTTGTTTATTATTAAGCTACTTGCTTCTGTCTTCAATTTATAATCTTCACTGACTGGAAAACTCCCCAAATAATTCTTTCTCTAAACCCATTAATCTTTCCATTCCTTAACACTGTAGGTCAATGACTAATTTTCCTTTATACTCAAATATGTTTGACAAACTATAGTGCAAACAAAGTTTTTCTTACATAAATGACCATTATTTACTAAATAATTTACAACATGGATTTCCCATTGCCTTTACACAACCACCACTGTACTGCAATTTGCTGACCGTATCATCCTTAACATCAACAAAGTTCTTCTAGCAGAGGATTTATTTATTGCCTTAATGGGGGCCTTTTATCAGGTTAATTCCTGCGGTGTAGTACTGCTCACTTTGCAAATGAAATCCCTACTTTGTACGCATTCTTCTCAAGAATCTCATATACATCATTGCATTTATATAAATAATCATCTAATCTTCTGTTACACTACAATTCCTTGCTGTAAAATGAAACAGGAACCCAAAAGAATGTCATAAAGCCTTGCAAGATGGATTCAACAAGCTCATTGCTTGATTCACTGAAAATGGTATGTTTCTAATAGACCATGTTGTTTGGCACTTCATTATGTCTAGTCCCCCTCTCCAAATTTCTACAAAAGAAATCACTGACCCCAGTGAAATAACATTGTATGAGATAAATGACGTAGGCCTTACTCTTGGCCCTGGCATTATTTGTAATCCAGTGTTGAGAATGCTGTTAAACATGTTGCAGAACTTAAACATGCTCACACAGTCCCTAGACTTCTTACTCCAACATTCACTCCTGTGTTACAACCAGCATTCTACTTTCCCAGTCTTGAATGTGTTCTTCTCAGGGAAATATTGTTTTAACAAACTAGCTGATACGAAGATCCACTATTGTACTCTACAGAGTAATTCAAGCACCCTGCATATTACAGAATGAATCACACTTGTCTTTCTTTGCCATGTCCAAATCGCTAAATTGAGACTTCTGTCTATGTTTTGTTACCAATTTATGTTAGTTTGTCCCCTGGGTTGACTAATGACCTAATGCTGGCAGACCCTATTGACTACTGTCTATATCTATTTTGTACCATCTCAGTTTCTTATTTAACCTTTTTGTATGCATGTATATATCCATTGTTGATATAGGAATCTCTATTTTTGTACAAGAAACCTTTTTCGCCACCCCCAGGACCCACGTTGCCTGATGGCTCCTCTACTTTCACTAAACTGAACCTTTTGTTCTAGGAGAATGGGAGTCAGGTGTATCCCAGGCTAGGCAAGAGGCCTGTGTCTATTTGCTCCTGCTTGGGAAGACCTCCATTTCCTAGAAAAAGTCAGGTTGTAGGGAATAGAACAGTTTGGTGGTCCTGGGGGGATATATTACATCTAACCCTGGGAGCGCCCCCCTCTTACCACTTGGCAACTTCTATTAGCCTGCAATTCCTACCTCCTGAGGGTAAGTGTGCCTCTACATGCTAATACATGCTAGTTTCTCCTCTGCTAGCTAGCTTGAAGTCATGTGGCTTGGAACTCCTGCTAGGTGTCACCCATGTCGTAAAACATAGAGTGGGTAAGCTGGCAGTTGACTCTTACACCCAAGCTGCTAGTCAAGAATGTATTGCCCACATCGTAGTTAGGACTTCATCCAATTATGCCATGGAGCTGGCTATCTGTACAAGAAATCTTAACTGTGTGATTAACTAGGATATTATCTGTGTTTATTTTATTGTGCTGTTGCAATAGGTCATGGCTAAAAAGGTGTTATCACATCAATTCACATAACTTGTTATTAAATGAAACAATAAATTAATGAATGAATGCATGAAAGAATGAATGAACACATTGTCAATTTATATCAGAACTTTAGTTTTCATTAAGATAATTACTGACTGAACAAACAGTATGACCCTAGCCCTGAGTAGCGTCCTGTCATCACCCAGAATGACACCACAGTACAAGGACAAAATGATTGACTTTTAACAATTGGCTAAGCTTCTGGTGTCATTCTAAGGCAATCCAGTATCTGTCTGCCTGGGATGACATGACTGACAGACCACGCTGCTTTGCCAGAGATGGCCTGCACCTGTCACCCTTGGGATTCTGGATACTGGCAAAGGCTCTTGCCACCCCTATAGTGCCTTTTTTAGGCAAGG
Organism: Protopterus annectens; assembly: GCF_019279795.1. NCBI lineage: Eukaryota > Metazoa > Chordata > Ceratodontiformes > Protopteridae > Protopterus > Protopterus annectens. Next base: position 1,384,897,149 of record NC_056728.1, read on the forward strand.
TTCAAATGACAAATTCACCAGTGTAACAAGTACAAGCAAGCAAAATCTGAGGGTAATGCTACTCAATGCTAGAAGTCTAAACCTCAAAATGCACTCACTCGAGGCACTCCTTAAAATGGAGAACATTGACATCTATGCAGTGACAGAGACCTGGTTCAAAGCTCCTGAGAGCATCCCTGCATTACCAGTCTATAATTCATACCACACCTTTTGGCCACCAAACCCGGACCAAAACACTAAAGGTGGAGGTGTGTCCATATTCATTAAGGATATTCACACCTCCAAGCTAGTTGCTCAGCATAATGCATCCAAGATTATACAAGTTCAACTAACTCTGGGCAAAACCGCAATCCAGATTGTAGCTTGCTACAGACCCCCCACCATGCCCCAGGATTCCCACTCCTCTTTTCTTGATACACTGGAAAATATTAAGGTACAACCCAACACACTAATAATGGGTGATTTCAACTACCCTACCATTAAGTGGGAAAACTACTCATGTATCAACTCTTTTGCTCAACGTTTTCTGGAAATCATCAATTCCAATGCTTTGGATCAACTTATCCACACCCCCATCAGGGGCAGCAATATCCTAGTCCTGGTCATCACCAACATGGGTGACCTGTGTTCCACACCAGAGGTCAGCTCCTCGTTGGTCAGATCTGACCACAAGCTAATCACCTAAGACATCCAAATCCCTCTCCCACCCCCCATTAGGAAAATAACCGTAAAAAATTTATCCAAAGCCAACTTCACGCTTCTTAAAACAGAAGTGGCAAACTTCATGACACCCATGCAGATGGACAATAGAGGTACGACTGCTGAATCCTACACAAATGCACTTTATAAGCACTTACACGAGTGCATGGATCGTGCTATCCCTAACAGAACCAAGATGCTATCCTCCAAAAAAAGGAAGCCAATCTGGCGGTCTTCTGCCATAAACAAACTCTACAACAGAATAAAGAAACTGTTGCAAAAAAAGAGTAAAATCCCACGATTGGAGGAACTCCCTGGTCAGCCACAGTAAGAAGCTGAGATCCCTCATAAAATCCTCAAAGCTAGTTATGAAAACAAAATTGCCACGGATTCTAAAGACAACCACAAAGCATTCTATAGCTATGTCAAAAATCTCAATGGCAACACTCAGATCTGTTCTGAGTTACAGCACAATTACACTAAATATACAGAACCAACTGATATTGCCAACATCCTGGCAGATAGGTTCAGTGCTAACTTTACCCCCCTCTCACCTCCTAAAGGGCCCATCTTTATACCGGAAGAATGCAAAGTTCCTGTAATCACGGCTGCACAGGTAAAAACTTCACTCTCCAAAGCCAAGAACACAGCATCCATGGGACCTGACAACATCCCAGGCTGCCTTCTACATGAACTACAGAATGAACTGGCATCCCACCTAAGTACCATGTTCAATCATAGCCTCACCTCAGGCTTTGTGCCCATTGAATGGTGCACCGCGACAGTTATCCCACTCCACAAAGGGGGGGCCACAACAGTCCCTGGGAACTACCACCCCATTAGCCTGACGAGCCTGGTCTGTAAGGCCATGGAACGTATCATCATGGAACTCATAAACAAAGACATTGGAGATCTCCAAACTCTGGACCCCACACAGTTTGGGTTTGTAAAAGGCAGATCATGTCTCCTAAACCTGATAGACTTCTTTGAAGTAGTCACCAAAGCTATAGATGAGGGTAAGGTGGTTCACACAGCCTATCTAGATCTCGCCAAGGCATTCGACACCATCCCCCACTCTGAAATTCTAGATAAACTCACTAAACTAGGCATAAATCCCTATGTCACAAAATGGGTTGCCAACTGGCTTACTGAAAGAACCCAGACCGTGAAAGTAGCAGACTCCAAATCAGACTTCAGACCAGTGACAAGTGGAGTACCACAGGGTTCTGTCCTGGGTCCTCTCCTGTTTGGTATCTACTTCTCTGAAGTACAGGCTAACACAGAAGGTCTTTGGCTAACTAAATTCGCAGATGACTGCAAACTAGGAGCCATAATTGAAACTCCTAATGATGTGGACATCCTACAAAAGGGCTTCACTGAGACAGATGCCTGGTGTCAAAGACATGGTCTCAAGCTCAATGCCAAAAAGTGCATTGTCATCCCCTTTGGTAAAAACTCTGTACCCATGAACTACCACATAGGCGGTATTCTACTTAACACTGAAAGTGTGATAAGAGACCTTGGGACACAGGTGGACAGTAGTCTCTCCTTTGATAATCACATTGCCACAGTGGTCAGGAAATCCTTCTACGTGGAACACCTCATCACAAAAGGTTTCTCATCCAGAAAAAAAGAAGTCATTGTTCCCCTCTACTCATCACTCATTAGAACCATTATAGAGTACAACGCCCCTTTTGGTATGTACCTCACAAGACATCTACAACAACTGGAAAGGCCGCAAAAATACCTCACAAAGAGGATTACTGGCCTCAAACAGATGCCTTACACAGACTGTCTCTAAAAACTCCAGCTTTACTCCATCACATATCGCCTACTCAGAGGCGATCTCTGCCTAACATACAAAGCTATGTCAAACCCAGAGCTGTTGGACATGCTCCACTTAAAGAAATCCCAATCCCTCTGAGCTACATGCTCTAGGGACCTAAACCTTATCACCACAATAAACAGAACATGCTGGAGGGATAGATTCCTGTCCCAAAGACTTCCCATACTCTGGAACAGACTACCTATCTATGTCAAACAGAGCTCCTCATTCACACTCTTCAAGAAAAATCTTGATGATTGGTTGGGTAATAGGAAATTTACCCTGGGAATCACTTCTGTGGTTCTACTTGACAGGGGCACAGGAAAATAATTTTCTTGGGTGGCGAAAGCCAGGATACCATTTTGGCTAGGCTTGTATAGGCCCTAGGGCCAATAGCCTAGTACCTACCTATGAACCTATGAACCTAAGGGCCTTAATGAGACTGATGCATGGTGTCAAATCCATGGTCTCAAGCTAAATGTTAAAAAATGCATAGTAATCCCCTTTGGAAAAAACAGAGTACTCGCGAACTACCACATAGGAGGTAACCCCCTGAAATCTGAAGTTGTAATAAGGGATCTAGGGACCCAAGTAGATAGTCAGATTTCCTTTGATAATCATGTTGCCAAAGTGGTTAGAAAATCCTTCTATGTGACCCAGCTGATCATGAAAGGGTTCGCATCAAGATCTAAGGATGTAGTGGTGCCCCTCTACTCTTCCCTCGTCAGACCCATTATTGAGTACAATGCAACAATTGGAATGTACCTGGCTAGGCATCTCCAGCAGCTGGAGAGACCACAGAGGTACCTCACTAAGAGGATTACTGGCCTCAAACAGTTGCCCTATGCAGCATGATTGAAAAAACTAAGGCTTTTCTCTGTTGCATACTGCCTTCTCAGAGGCGATCTCTGTCTAACATTCAGAGCCATGTCCAACCCAGAAATGTTGAACATGCTCCTTCTTAGCAAACCCAAATCCACTTGAGCTACACGCTCTAGGGATATAAACCTTAGCACAACAATGAATAGAACATGCTGGAGGGATAGATTCCCTTCATAAAGACTTCCCTTGCTATGGAACAAGGTCTCAATCTACATAAGACAGAGCCCCTCACTATCACTCTTCAGGAGGAACCTTGACGAGTGGATGGGTAACAGAAAGTTCACACCAGGGATCATACCAACAGCTCTACTAGATAGGGGCCAAGGGTACTAGCTGCTAGATCAAGGGCCTAGGGAACTAACCAAAGGGGCGGTGAATACCGCACAACGTGGCTGGGCTAATATATGCCTTCGGGCAGATAGCCCAGTACCTACCTATGAACCTATGAACCTATGAACAGATTAAAAGTTTTCTTATGCCTAATATATGATTAATCCCTTATTGGTTTAGAGTCTTCTGGAGTCTCCGATGTCAGGAGTAGAACATCAGCTAGCTTCATCAATAATGGTAGCACTGAGTAGAAAAAATAGGAACCTATAACAAAGTGTCGTGTCTTCCTGATTCTTAATCATACCTATGGATTTGAGAAAATGACCCATAACACTTTTGTGTCTTTCTTTCACCTTTTTAATCATAGCTATAGAGTACAGAAAAGTACTAACTGAATGCATCCAAATTCTTTGCTTTTTTACTACAATATTGATAAAGAAGTACAATATGACCCTTCCTTGGCAATGCCTTCCTTCATAAAGGATAACTATTGCAAGATGATATTGATTTTCTTCAGAGATTGAGATTAGGTAAGCCTCATTACTATACCTCTCAACTGCTTAGAGCATGAAATCTGGACAAAGACATAAATAAAATGAGGACAAAGGCCCAAAAATAGGGACAATTTTACATATTGCTCTTACAAACTTAGAAAGTTGATAAAACAACAGGTTTTGCATTAGCATGAATTTTCTGAAGGGTATGATGTTTGAAACTGAAATGTCTGTCATTATTTTCTAACTTCAGTCCTTAATGATTTGCCACTAACTTGCCAGAAAAACACAATTTTATGAAAATGGACCAAAAAATATGAGGCACAAAATCTGGACATTCTGCGAAAATCTGTACAGTTGAGTGGTATGTCATTACTACCAGGATCTTTGGAGCTGAGGATGAGTATAGGAGGATGTATAATGTCTGTCATTAAGGCACTCAGGGAATATGGTTCAGTTTTCGTTATATCTTATGACATGAAGACTGACCTGTTTTAGATGTGTTTGATTATATGACAATCTCATATATCCATACTTCTCAACTGTGCAGATTTTTGCAGAATATCTAGATTTTTGTTTCATATTTTGGGGGGTGATTTTCACAAAATTGTGGTTTTCTAGCAAATCATTGAAGACTGAAGTCAGAAAATAATGACATGCATTTGAGTTTCAGACTTCATATCCTTCACAAACATTCATGCTAATGCAAAACCCATTATTCTGTCAACTTTCTAAGTTTGTAAGAGCAGTGTTTAGAAACTGTCCCTAGTTTTGGACCTTTGTCCCCCCATAAGAGGTTACTTGGCTATTGGCCCTGAGGCCCTTGTAAGGCTACTCAAGAGTTTAGCCCATATTTAGACAAGTCAGCACCCAAAACCCCTGTCCAGCAGGGACACAGGTGGAATCCCAGGGGTGTATTTTCTATTTCCCATCCAGTTATCCAGGTTGCGCTTAAAAGAGATAATGAGGTACTCTGCTTCACATGGAGAGGAAGTCTATTCCACAGATGGGGGAGTCTCTGGGGTACAAATCTGTCCCACCAACACGTCCTATTGATATCACAGAGCAGGTTGCGGTCACGTGTATGGGTTGCTCTAGTGAAGCTTGACTTGCGGATATGCAGCAGTCTCATCAAGGCAGGGTCTGAGATTGCTTTGTATGCCAGACTGAGGTTACCTCTGAAGAGTCTGTATGAAAGTGAGTAGAGGGACAGGGCTTTTAGCCTATCTGTGTAGGGTAGATGTTTGAGGCCCTCTCCTGGTGTGGAACCTCTGTGGTTTCTCCAGCTTCTGCATGAGCTTTGCGAGGTACATTCCGAAGGGGGCATTGTACTCAATAATTGACCTTATAATGGAAGAATACAGGGATGTTATATCCTCTTTGTTCCTGGATGAGATACCCTTACTTATGAGGTGGGCCATGTAGAAAGTTTTCCATACAATGGAAGCAAAATGGTGGTCAAAAGTCAGGTTGCTATTAACGTGGGTGCCCAAATCCCTCATTACTGATTGTGTATTTAGGACGTTGTTATTAATGTGATAATATGTGGGGATTTGACTCTCCCCAAAGGGGATGATGATGCAGTTTTGGCATTCAGCTTGAGGCCATGTTTCTGGCACCAGTCATTTGTGTGGGTGATACCCTCTTGGAGGACGTCCATATCACTTGGGTGATTGATGACTGCGCCCAGCTTACAGTCATCTGCAAAGTTGGTCAGCCATAACTCACTGGTTTTGGCCTGCACCTCAGAGAAGTATATCCCAAATAAGAGAGGCCCCAAGACCGATCCCTTGGGTATGCCGCTCATTACAGGTGTACTGCTTGAGGTGACTTCCCCTATTTTGATTAGATGGGTTCAATCAGTGAGCCAGTTTGCTACCCATCTGGTAACATATGGCTTGATGCCTAGTTGAGAGAGTTTATCTATTATGCCCGAGTGGGGAGTAGTGTTGAAAGCTTTGGCCAGGTCAAGGTAGGCAGTGTGCACCATCTTCCCCTCGTCCATGGCTTTGGTGACTGTCTCAAAGAAGTCATCCAGATTTAAGAGACATGACCTCCCCTTGACAAAGCCAAACTGCGTGGGGTCGAGTGTTTGGAGGGTGCCAATGTCCCTGTTAATAAGGTCCATGAAAATTCGTTCCATGGACTTGCAGATCAGGCTAGTTAGGCTAATGAGTCTAGAATTTCCCAGATCAGTGGACACTCCACCTTTATGTAAAGGGATGACAGTAGCTGTCCTCCACTCAGCTGGGACAAAGCCAGTACTCAGGCTTTGGTTGAATAGGGTGCTTAATGGTGCTGCAAGTTCATGCCTGAGCTCATGTAGGATGCAGCCTGGGATGCTATCAGGTCCCATGGAGGCTGTATTTTTTACCTTTGAGTGGGCTGACTAGGTTTATAGACTTAAGCCTAGCCAATTAACCCAGGTGAGAATCAAACCCTGCACCTTGTGTTTGTAAGCCAAATATCTTAACCATTATGCCAACTTCCCTTTATTTACGGCTTTGTCCAGATTTCTTGCTCTAAGAAACTGAGGGTATGTATCATATAGTACATTTTTTCTTTTTTTCCAAGTGCTTGGGAGATCTCTGTAAGACGAATCTGTCCAGTATTCCTTTTTACTACCTTGCTGTTAACCTTGTTTTGAATATTCTAACCAGGAGTATGAACCCACTCTGTAAAAAATATATTAAGTTTCCTCTTACCTTGGGAAACAAAGCAGACAAAATGAAAAAAAAACATGTTTTCTTGAGAATATTTGAAACAAATATAATTAAAATGTTTATTCTCTTGAACACTTTACATGAATTCAGCACTTAGGATGATAAATGTTAATTAAGACTTCTGCAAATAAGACTACTGACATCTTTATCTCCAAATTCTCATCTATATTGTAATGCTGACTGCTTAAACACCTACTTCATTTTCAGTTTCTATATTTTATTTTCTATTCAGTTTCACCTGTGATCTGCATTCATACAAGAAAAAATTATAATTTATAAAATTCATTTTCTTTACTGTATTTCTGTCTTCAGGCTTACTCTTCTGTAAAACCACCCACCTAGAAAATCCACAGTAATTAGTCTACCTGGAAATGCAGATTGTCATGACACAGTTTATTAAGCATATTTATCAGCTTTTTCTCAGAATGCTAGAGCACTTGAGGTGACTTCTGTGTACTCTTGAAACTCTGTTACTGTACCTTCTCAGGACAAACAAGATACATGGCGTTCCAACAACAGGTTTAAAACTGCTCTTTGGTTCCTAGCAATGCAGGACAAGGGCATACTGTCTTCATTAAAACTGTTGCTTTTCATCTTCACTACATTACAAAGTGTCTTGTTTCTAAATGAAAAAATGTCAGCATTGTTTCCTGCTTCACCAGAACAGAACCATTTTAATTGGATGACCTACATCTGCCATCCCTCATTAATACAAACTTGCTAAACAGATGTTTCCCTGCTGTCAGACAGAGCTGTGCAAGGTAACGGTAATGCTTTTGTCCTAATTATTTTCTCTATTTATACGTATGGATTTTAAATTGCTTCTGACTCAGGTGGCATTATGTCATTTTTTTTTTCAGCCACTTAGTAGTAAAATCGCAAAGCTCTTGTCACTGACCCATGTAGGATATAGATTGTTGCAGCAATGCAATGGTAACCTCTGGAAGACATCTAAAGAAGAAGCTTGGAGGAATGTAATACAAAAGCTGTCGTAACAGTTTCATCTCGCCTCATGCTTATACATCCTGTCCGCATGGGTTTTATTAATAATCTGTACTAGGACAGTGAAAAATCACTTGAGATGAATCACTGAAGTTTTTCTGCATGCAGACCAGGTTGATAGCATTGTTGTTTGCTGGTTCTTTTCAACATTAGAATATTCCATTCTCTCATTCCCTGAAAACAAAAAGCTTTATGCCCTCTCCTCAGAAGAAATTATATTTCCCTCATAAGCGTTTTTTGTTTATTCCTTGAGCTTCGTTTTGCAACATATGAAACTAACAATTTTTTTGTTTGTTTGTTTATTAATTATCACAATTACTTTGTTTCACCAGGTAGGATTACTGCAGTGTTCCCAGTTAAAACAACACATTTTCTTTATTTCTACATTCTTGAGACCATGTTATGTACACCTGTTTCTTATTCTGTAGGTACTCTTAAAATAGTTGTAATAAATCAGTTTTTAGATGAAGAATTTTTAATGGTGTCAATAAGCCTGTATTTGTAGCCAAATTTGCATGGCTTTAGGTTACTGTTGTCAGTTTAGGTAGACAGTCAATCATTTACATAGCTATAGTAGGACAGTGAGGCTTGGAGAATGAATTCCAAAACACTTGCCTTTGCTCAGAAAGTTTAGCTGTTGCAAATAGCAAGCAAATGTGGCTGTCGGAGAGTGAAAAAGTGATTAAGTGTAAACAGATTGTGAGTCAGAGGAGTATGTGTATGCTTAGTGATAGCTTCAGGGAAACTGCACAACTAATTTGCATGCCAAGATTTTTGAAGGACCAAGTAAGATTTGCACATACAGTGTGTGAAAAAAACATCATATGTAGTCACTGTCTTTTGTAGTTGGATTAAGTTTTAAATAACACAGATGTTTATTTTTATAGCAGTCATGAACACATCAGCCATATGCTGTCTTGTTCAAATGGATGTGCTCTCTTTCAGAAATCAGTGCAACTTTGATAGATGGGCAATTACTCAGTGAAGAGTAGTGCTAAACCATGTGGAACTACCTGGTTTATTATTTATGGAGAGACTCTTTGGAACTTTCTTTCCAAATCATCAACTTCCAATCAGCCTCATGGCTAGTGACAGCCCTCAATACATTTCTGAATCCCACCAAGTACTTTAAGAAAATGTCCTGGTATATAGTAGTGAAGGCCATGACGAAAAAGGAAAAAAAGCTAGAATGTTGTTTTCGGTGGCATTGCTAATGAACTTGTTAATTTTCACATGTGCAAGGTTCTCTTTTTAAACATCTTTTATTTAAATCAGTAAAGCAAAATAAGGTGTGAGGAACAGGGCGGAGAAATAGTGAAATGGGGGGAGGGGAATTAAGATAAGAGTAGTCCAAGTTAGTCACATCAAAAAGTACCTCAACACTCCAAAGCAATACAGTTGCAGAATTAAAAATAAATACCAACATTTGAAAGAAAAGCTCATATGTTCTAAGAAAAATAAATAAGCAGTTCTAGAAAATATAAATGCATTGGAAGTTATATATCAAAAAGAATATTTCCTATCCCATAGATTACCACTTCTATGACAAAATTTATCTAAAGATGAACAAGACATTTCTTTATAATCTTTTGACTCATTTAGTGCCAATAACTTTATTAAAGGACAATCCATTTTCTTTTATTGATTTGCAGTACATTTTGGAAAAGACTAATATACTCCAGAAAAGACTAGCCTTCCTTTTAAGTACTTTCTTAGGTAATGGAATACAAATAATATAGCAGAATCTAAATAATAATAATAATAATAATAATAATAATAATAAAAATCCAATATTCCAATATTTTAGGCAAAACAACCAATTTTCTTACATAAGTTTTTAATTTTAGCACACATATGTATTTAGGAATGGCTTCTCTATACATACTCAGGGAAGAATTCCCTGAGCATTAATAGCTTACAGGAAGAAAAGTGAAACAGGATAATGCTGAGGGCTTTTTTTCAACAGAAAATCATTAACACTGTGATTTTTAACGGTGTGCTATCAATAATCCACTTTCTAAGGAGATTTATCCTTACAGGCAAGCCCCCTGCAAACAAAAAAAAAAAAAAACAAGAAAAAGAGAGTGTTTTGTTCATTTGGTTTTTGGGCAATTTTTTTTTTGTTTTTCTGTTGAAATGTCCACTTTCAGGAAGTCGGTGTTTCATAGTAGAGCATTAGCAAACATAATTCCAATCATCCCAAACATTTTCATAACATTTTTAATAATTCTAAGGGAATTCGGTTCTACAATTAAAGTCAAAACACAGCAAACTGAGGAATAAAATCATCAAGCCCAAACAGAAGGCCAGATATTCAGTCTATATGCTTTTTTTGCAGGAGATGAGCACTGTGACATCTCTATGTGAGGGGGCAAGTTCCCATTCCCATCAAACATGTATACACTAACTCTGCTGTGTACAAACATGAAAAAGGGAGAATTTCCAGAAACAAAGGAATCCAGTGTTGGTCCACACAGAGAAACTGTACTGGCAATGATTTCTTATGGAAAACAATAATTAACATTTCTGATCCTTGGTGTCTTGTGACTCAGGCACCTGGTACTATAGAATGTTAACTTGGTAGCCTGCAGATATACACCTGTAATGACATTGTCAGAAATCTACTAAGTATTTGAAGGAGTCAAGCAAGTCTTTTGAATGTTCTCTTGGAATCCCAGCTTGTGTAAAAGATCTCTCACCTAAGAGAGAGAGAGAAGGATTCCTCACACTTTGAAAAAGATTTTGCAAAGATAAAGAAGTTATTTAAATATGGAAAAATGTGGATACCCTGTAGCCTCCAATAAGTTATAACTGGAGCTGTTCACTTTATGAACACTGCTGTGCAATGGATAGTCCAAAGGGTGAGGCAGAGAACTGATAATGTGATCCAGACACACAACGACCTTAATAAATGCCTGATGCCTGGATGAACAGGAATGTGATGATAAGCATCATTTACGTCTAGTATTACCAGGAAACCTGAAAAAGGAAGCAGAGGTAACAGGTCATTAAGTGGCATCATTTTAAATATGGGCACTATCATAAACAGGTTTAAGAAAGAAAGATGCAGAATTGGTCTCCAAGAATTTTCTTTCATTAGCACTAGGAACAGCCTTGAATAGAAACCTTTTCCCATCTAGGAAGGAGGGGCTGGTTCTATCACTCCTTGGGACAGGATGTGATGAACAGCTGTTGGAAAGAAAAGAGTCTGATCTGGAGGAAGAGGAATGACATCCTGGAAAGGAGGAATTTCCTTCCATTGCCATCTGTAACCTTGATGAATGATTTTCATAACCCATTTGTCTGAACTATCTGTTGCCAAAGAGAAAAATGGAGATTCAGACTTTCTGGAAGAAAAGAGTGGCCAAGTTGAGGGGGGTTCACAAGATCTCTTGAAAAGTCATTCAGACCGTTCGACTGTCCTTGGTTTGGGGAAATTCAAGACTTCTTTTTCGGAGCGGCTTGCCGTTATTTTCTAAACATCTGTTTACCTACAGTCTGTTCAGACTCTTTATTCTTTTTTTGCCAAAAACTGGATGAGGCGATAGAAAATCCCTTGGAAAATTTGGAAAAGGAGGGCTAAAAAATCTCATAGATTCCCAGGGTCAGCTTGCCCATTTCATCACACTTTTTGATTACCGCTGCAGCAAAAGGGTCAAACACTAAATCTCTGTCTAAGGGAAAATTTAAAATCTCATTTTTAATGTCAGCTGGGAGGTTCTGAGAATGCAGCCATGCACACCTCCTCAAAACAATACCAATGGCCATAACCTTGGACGAAGTATCAACAGAGTCATACACACACTGTAAACAATGAGTAGTGCTGTGCAACAGAAGTAACTAAGTTATTTAAATCAGATTTTCCTCACATGAAGAAACTGCATATAAAACATTCCTCATACTTTTACAGTTTGTCAGAACAAACTTTAACATACGAGTCTAACAATTTAAAATTCTGAAAATCAAAGTTGCAGAAGTATACACATCTTTCACATACCTATCAATAATGTTTCCATCCTTACTAGAAAGATTAGGATTGGAATTAATTAAGTACTTAGTAGAAGTGAGATCAACTAAATATAGCTGCTGGGTCAGGTTTATAATTAGTGTATAAAATTTAAAAGACGGAGGAACTTTATATATCCTATCTGTATTTTTGGGGCAGTTGGCTGACTGTCAGGAAAATTGCAGGCTGAAACATACACATCCTCTAAAGCAGACAGGATAGGAGGAATGAGTCTAGGTTGTGGAGAATCCTTCTGTAACAACTCATAGTATTTTCTGAGGGAGTGAGAAACCTCAGTGTTCTCCCACTGGAAACACTGGCACATTGTAGTTATAGACTCTGAGAATCAGAAACTAAGCTCTCCTCTGAGTCTGAATCAGAAATCTGAAGAAAAAAACTTGCATTGCTCCCTCTATCTTAATGTTCAGATTCAGATTTCTGAATCTCTTCAGAAAAAGAAGCATCCCTTTTTCTTTTACCAGAAACTACATTACAAGAAGGATCATTAGCCCGAATTAAACACTGAGGCAGATCCAGTAAATTACTCCTATCCAGAGAAAATTGCAAAGGAGTAGATGCATGCTTTGTTTTCTGTTTCTTTTTGACAGGAAAAATGGGTCCAACAGTTTTACTAATGACAGCAACAGCTTCCCCAGGGGTGGGCACAGCATTCTGACACAACAGGGAAACCTTCCCTCATCCCTCTATCATGACTTACATGAGTGGCTCTCTGGTGCCTAGTGAGGGAACCCCAACATCCACAGAGGACGTGGCTAATCCCTAGTCCACAGTGGCTGTAGGTACTATGCTAGATGGATCCTAAGTAAAACGTGAGTGACCTGAGGTACAACAAATGGTCACAGCAGATTCAACCACTTGCGGCTGAGGCAAATTGCTATTTTATGTCTGGAAAAAGGACTGACCATGAGACCAGTACTCTGCTCCATGGTCAAGTCAAAAATCATGTTTCATTCGGAGAGAAGACAAGCAGCACGCGCTGGTAAACACTACCTGTCCACAAAAGTTACTTTTTTGACAGAAAAGCACAGTAAGACTCACTTTGAACACTATGCCATACTCACAAAAGTAAAATAAACACAATTTCTCCCCAGAAAAAATATTTTCAGTTACTTTACACCACTTTTAAACTGACATAAAAAACAAGTGCTCTATTTAAAGGTACATTAGAGTCTCTAGACAGACCATTAAAACACAATACTCTTAACTTTAAAATAACTTTCCTGATGAGGAAAGTAATAAAACATCACAAATTTGAGAAAATGGAAGTCTTTTTTCTCCAAAGGGAAATAATCTGCCCAGCAAAGGAAAGTACGCCCTGACCATTGACTCTCGAATTCCCCAGAGGAGTGTACTCTTCAGCAGCAGTAAAGCTGTGAAGGGCTTTGTGCCCAAACTTGTCTTTTAGTCAACTCAGCTCAAGCAGATTGATGGTTTGGGTGTGTGGAAGGTGCCCTGTAGCTTTGGAAGCTGGCTAGCTGTTTTTATCCTTGGCACGAGATAACCTATATTGCTAAGGATACTGCTGCAGTGATCAATATAATGCACATCTACATATAACAATTAAAATAGAACTAGAATACAGTGTTATACCTCCATTTAATAGTATTCATCTGCAAATATTTCACATTTGTTTAAGAATGTTAATAGCTTCATTTTTAATTAATAAATAATCTCCAAAATAATTTTTCAGCAAAAACTTGTATGTGTTCATACACTGTGCTATGGGAGTCTAATAAATGTATTGTTAGCATGGAAAAAATTCAAATTTTTCATCAAGCATTAACTGAACAGATATATTTTTTTCAGTGTGCTTTCCTCCCTCTGCTTGCTGACAGTTGAGTGACCTGCTATTGGACCTGATTCCATTCATTCCTTTGTTACGAGGAGTCTCCACTAGATTACCTGGGGTGACAGTCATTATGTGCCCAGCATGCTTCTGCTGCGCCACTCTGCTGTTTGGAGTTCTCATCATACAAGCAAGCAGAGGAAATGTTTTTGTCTTCCTTGGGACTGTAAATGAAAGTATATTTTGTATGAAGCTCTAAGACCTACACTGCCTTGGACTGGCCACACCTCCATCATCCTTACACTGGCTCCCACCATTTTGAACCTGGCAATGGTATAGGGCAGTGATTGAGACAGAAGTGGTAGCATAAGCCAGCCTAGCCCTATCCAGCATCTACACATGATGGTCTTCAAATCTCCTGGTTGCACTGTCAGGACCCTGAGCTGCTAATCAAAGTCAGGTTGCCTGGGCCATACTCAGTGTTTTGTCCCGTTATGACATCAGGGAAGCTAACTGAAAAAAAATATTTCAATTCTTTATACTTCCATTCATAAAATATATGAGAAGGATCCATCATAAGCACAAAAGTTTTGGTTTAGGTTACATATTTCTAAAGGGTGAGTATGAACCCCTCTCTCTTTTTTCTCTCTCTCTTTGGATTTACTTACCTGTATTGGATATGCCACGGTGGTGCAGAGGTAGTGTTGTCGCCTCACAGCAAGTGGTTCTCCTGTTCGATTCTTGGCTGGAGCACCTTCTGTGTGGAGTCCGCATATCCTCCCTGTGGTCGAGTGGCATTCAAAAGACATGTGTGAATGGGTGTGCCTTCATTGAAGGTTGGGTGTTGAGCTAGCACCTTGGTACTGTGAAAATCTACTGCCAGTCATTAGTGGACCAGAGTTCCACTGTGGGGACCTATAACCCGGAAAAGATGAAGGAACAACATTGTACGACATTAATATCCATGCAAATGATGTTGACACCAAATGATCAACCTTATACATGTTGAAATGCTACTATTTATATATATGTATGTGCCTTCATTGAAGGTTGGGCATTGAGCCACCACCTCGGTACCGTGAAAATCTACTGCCAGTCATTAGCGGACCAGAGTTCCACTGTGGTGACCTATAACCGGGAAAAGCTGAAGGAACAACATTGTACGACATTAATATCCATGCAAATGATGTCGACACCAAATGATCAACCTTATACATGTTGAAATGCTACTATATATATATATATATATATATATATATATATATATATATATATATATATATATATACACACACCCACACACATATATATATATATATATATATATATATATATATATATATATATAGATATGGATGTATATTCATATATCAAAACATTTAAATAACAAATGGCAAGCGATTTAACAGAACTGATCGATTACCAGCAGATTGAAACACACACACACACACACACACACACACACACACACACACACACACACACACATGTACACGCACACACCCACACACACACACACATGCACGCACACACGCACACACACACACACACACACACACACACACACACACACACACACACACACACACACACACACACACACACACACACACATTTTACAAAGCGTAAGGCTTTTTTGCAGGGTGAGCAAGCCCAGCCCAAACACTCCCTGCTAATTTTATGTACCAACAGTGGAGAAAAGGCAGATTCCACGATCCTCACTTTATCATGATCTTGCACAGAAAAAAAGCTAGTACATGCTATGTTGATATGGGCAAGTGTCAGCATAGCCAGCTGGAGTTTTGTAAAGAATCCCATGTCCTTTGAATATCAAACTGATTTATACAAGATGCTTGTGTTGCAGATGCATTAGAACTGTATATCATTTGTATATCAAACTGATTTTGTACGGAGAGTTGTGCTGAAAAATTATTTGTGAGTTTTGCTTGTGATGAAATGTGTCAATAGTGCACCCTGCTGAAATGAAGAGAAATGTACATGTATTATTCTAGCTGAATTAAATGTATATGTTTTAATAGAGGATACTGGCACAACAGAGGTTAACTTTAAGAAAAATAAGGGAAATATAAATGAGGAGTTAAACCCTTAAAAGGCAGCCCACAGTGCTGAATAGGCCCGGAGTTACTGGGTCTGGGACAGAGCCTTTGTTCATTATGTCAGTGAAAAGAGGGGAGGTCCCAGGTACTGCCATAAACATTTGGATGTGTATTGTGGTCATCTATGCTCAGCTTCAGAGGGGAATACTATGAGAACCTAAAGTCAGGTGACCAGATGAGGTCATTCTGCCAGCTCTCTTGGAAATTATATTTTAGATATTACAAAGAGAAATCTCAGCGCAGTGAGTATTCTGTTTGTGAAGTCTGACTAGAAAGACCATCACCTCAAAAACAACTACAGAACATGGTAAAGTAATAACATGTATAAAATGCTCCAAAGATAAAAAACACGTGTAATCACAACATCAAAACTTTAATGATAAAGCTTTTGGATAAAATCCTTCATCAGTACAACAAATCAAATTAAGAACACATTTAAATACAAAAGCAAAATAGTCACATGATATCACACAGCCAATAAAATTCTTTAAAAAGAAAATAATTATCTCACACACATCTGCCTATACTTTAAAATAGGTTTTAAAGAGACCATTCTATTTATACCAGAGACATGATCAGCATTTAAACAACACCCTTTGTAAGAACCTTATAGTACTGACTGATGGTAGTGATTCCACTTTATAGTCTGGGCAAAATTGGTAGAGCAGGTAATCTGTGACAGTCTTTCCAAGGTGTGTGTGTGTGTGTGTGTGTGTGTGTGTGTGTGTGTGTGTTTGTGTGTGCAAAAATGAAATCTCTCAGAGTGTGTGTCAGCTACTTGGGGCAGGGACACAAAGCAATGGGTTTACAGAGAGGGTGCTGGAGGTCTTAGCTTGGACATTCGGCTGAGGACTTAACTCTACAGCTGTACGACTGGGGACTCTTATTGAGGACCTGGAGGGAGACAGACAAAGAGGCATCCAGACCCCCATTTTGAGTGTGTTTCCTGTGTGCACTTAAGGGAAATTTTACTTGATGTAGAGAGGACTGCATCTGAAAATACTGAGTGCATCCATTGGCATTCTAAGTGCATGTCCCTCTCCAGTGTCAGTGATGAGGATTCAGGCCCCTTGATTACTGGCCCAGTGTGGAGATGGCACACATTGGTGGTCATCACACATCGGTAGCAGTGGTGGGTGTCACACATGTGATAAGCCGATTTTCAGACAACTGTACTGTTTTTTTTTTCTGTCTGACAAAATGAATTGTTGACTACTTGTCAACGATATATACACACAATATGAAGAGTTCATTTAGGGCCCAGAAAAAAGCAGATAGATAGAGATGAAGTGTCGAAGCAGACATGCAGTTGTCCCTGGTTTTGTTTTTTGTATTACACTTTGTCCAGGCATACATGGTGTACAACATCAGACAAAGGGATTCAAGGCTCTTGTGTATGAAACAACTGATGCATCTGTAAAGCCCAGTGGTGCACATAGTATACAAGTACGCACTATGCACACCAGTGCAAAATCAAAGAAAACATGAACTGCAGTAGTATTAGCATGATCCAGGTTTGGAAAGCCTGATAACAACATGCTGGCATACTAAACAAAGTGTACACATCTGTTCTATGTGATTCCATATTATGCTTATGAAAATGGTGACATGCCACTACTGATTCTTTCTTTCATATCATTTGCCTTTGAATCTGAAAATAATGTTTTATTTTCTTTGGGGAAGCAGTGTAAGTATATTATTTAATTCTATCTTTTAATACATTAATATTTATATCTAACTGGTTCTTTTTTTGCTTATAGCTTTAATTTCTAGCAATTTTTTGTTGTCA
Organism: Protopterus annectens; assembly: GCF_019279795.1. Lineage (NCBI taxonomy): Eukaryota > Metazoa > Chordata > Ceratodontiformes > Protopteridae > Protopterus > Protopterus annectens. The sequence goes on from NC_056728.1 coordinate 1,384,914,823, forward strand.
GTATGAATATTAGTATTTGTAAAATTTGCTAACTTTGTAACTGTCCCAACATTTCTTGCAGCCACCAGCCCTGCTAAAGAACATAGTACTTAATATACATTTAAAGGAGTTCCATTAGAAGAATGTACACTTACTTATGTACTTATGATTTGATGATAAGTCTTCTCATTTTCTCAAAAACAATGTTAGAAAATTATGATAATGTAAGTAAAAGTAGACTGTATCCTCCAAGATGCTCTTTTATATATTTACATTTTGGTAATGTAGATGACAGCTTAAATATCCATGGTCTAACAGCTACAAGAAAGTGAATTTTAAAACGTATTTTATTTTATTTAATGTCATTTGGGAACCATGATAGTCTAACTGTGTATGCAAAGTAACTCCTTCTCAGCAGAGGCCCAGTGAAAAAAGCAGGCACTAAAAACACAGTTAATCAATGTTGGTAAAATATAAAATACAGTAACACATTTCAGAAGATTAGGCTACATATAAGATATAACAGCATATTAACATAAAATATAATAAAAAGATAACTAGACTGCCAAAATGCCAAAACAATTAGCTACATATAAGATATGCTTATATATATATATATATATGTATATATATATATATATATATATTAAAAAAAATATATAAAAAATTATATATATATATATATATATATATATATATATATATATATATATATATATATATATATATATATATATATTATAGATATAGCTACCTCTTGTTCAGAAAATCATCAATCTTACACTTAAGAAGCTATAACTTCTACAGCTGGATGTCAAGTAGTATACATCAGAGGTCCATTAATTGAACCTCTGTTTGTATTTTTACAATTCTACCATAAGACACACACACATATATATATATATATATATATATATATATATATATATATGTGTGTGTGTGTATATATATATGTATATATATGGGTCTACTTTGACCCATTGAATTTACACTTTAATGAAACTTCGTTTTGCGAGTCCAGTTTTGCAAAAGTGCATTAATCCAAAAATGAACTTTCACGAAACTACAGTTAACCGAACAATAAAAAAAAATACACTAAACTCACTGATGCAGGGAGGCAAGCCCCCCCTACACTCCCTTATGTGGAGGGCTGTGCCCCACACCCCTGCTACTAATATATACTAACTCTGAGATCGCACTACAGTGGGGAAAAGGGAATATTCCCTTATCCTGACTGTACAGCGATCTAGAACAATAACCGCCCCTCCCATACATCAGTTAAGGAACAACGTACCTGCACCACTGCACAAGGAATTCTGTTCAGTGGCTGTAGTTTTGCAAAAGTGCATTTTCAGATAAATGCACTTTTGCAAAACTGGACTCGCAAAACTAGGTTTCTCTAAAGTGTAAATTCGATGGGCCAAAGTTGACCCATATAGATATATCTATCTACATATTTATATATATATATATATATATATATGCACACACACACACGCGCACACACACAAACACACACACACACACACACACACACACACACACACACAGACATGGCACAGATATCTAAGGAACTTCCAATGTCCTTTTAGCATAGTGTCATCTCAATAAAAAATAAGATATTGGTGCATAAAAAATGAAGTAAGCTTGAAGAAAATGCTATATCTGTTTAAGTATTCCTACTTCCTTCACCTCCCCCTGTCAAAACCAGTTCTGTTTAAAATGTTTAAGCAGTTTTGTAGAAAAACAATGAATATAAGTAAAAATGTCTCATTAGCTGATAGTATGATAGTATGAAGTACCCGGTGAAATTGCTAAATAATAATAATGATAATAGTAATACTAATACAAATAATAATAATAATAATAATAATGATAATAGTAATACTAATACAAATAATAATAATAATAATAATAATGATAATAGTAATACTAATACAAATAATAATAATAATAATGATAATAGTAATACTAATATAAATAATAATAATAATAATAATAATGATAATAGTAATACTAATACAAATAATAATAATAATAATGATAATAGTAATACTAATACAAATAATAATAATAATAATAATGATAATAGTAATACTAATACAAATAATAATAATAATAATTATTATTATTATAAACAATGCAGGTGGAAAAAATGTAGCTTTATACTGATCAGCAAGTAGAAAATGTTCTTTTTATGAAATTGTGTCCTGAAATAAGAGTAGTCTTGTTTATTCAGCTCAACTATCTCAAAATGTAAATGTAAGTAATTTTGTTGTTTAAAATATTTAACATACAAGAATCTATTTTAAAAGATATGAAATAACTGTAAATGGTTTGTTGAGAAGGAAACTATACTGGAAAAACACAAATAAATATAATGTAAAATGATGTAAGGCAAAGAGTGGACTAACGGAAACCATATATCACTGATATTGATAAAGTATCTAAGTAGAACCTTTAGAAAAAATGTATAGTTAATAAAAATAAGCAGGTAAACTACCAAAATCTGTTAATGAAACAGTATGGCAATTTATACTGAAGAGCTAGTAAAGAAGTTAATTGACTATAACTGCAGCATTGTTATCAGCTAGAGTCTATTACAGCTCATATTTTATTTAAGTATTATGTCTTCAAGAAACTAAAATGAGGATATATATATATATATATATATATATATATATGGATCTATCTTAGTAGATCGACAATTTAAATAAGCGACAATGAATTCACCGACGCCAGAAGATCGCAAGTCACTTCACCAACGCCAGAAGATCGACAAGGCAGAAGACCGACGGAGGAAGAAACCGACGCTGAGAACACTGCGATGGGGAAAGGATGTGTAAGTATGCGGTAGTGACGGACGATAGGGTGCGAGTAAGGTAAGTGTGCGATGTTGGTGGTCTGTAGGGGTAGGGGTGGGATAAGTGAGTTAAGGTTAGGGTGCGAGTAAGGTAAGTGTGCGATGTTGGTGGTCTGTAGGGGTAGGGGTGGGATAAGTGAGTTAGGGTTAGGGCGTGGGTTAGGTGAGTGTGCGATAGTGACGGACCTTAGGGTAAGGGTTTGGGTTAGGGTTGTAGATAGTTGTGTATGTATGGGTTAGTGTTTGTTTGTAAGGATTTTGGTGTGCTTGTGTTGTGTGTGTGGGTTTTGGATAGGGGATTTGTTTTGTTTGTTGGTATGATGTGTCGGGTGTATGCGATGTCGTGTTTGTGCACTGTCGATCTTCTGGCGTCAGAATTTGCATTATAAGGAAACTATATTTTAAAATTTGGTACTCAGTCTCCTTTAGGATTGAATTTGGAGTGTAATTGGAAGGCATTGCTTTAAATGAAATTTATTTTCTTCAACTTTTTATTGGCTGCTGATTTAATGTGTGGTTAATTAATTAATTGGGGGCTTTATATAATTGTTTTGCATGAAGTTTTTATCTCTTGAAGGCTTTAGCCGAGGCATTAAGATTAAATATATTTTTTCACTGACCAGTGTTTTTTTTTGGTTGTTTATTTTATTTTTATTTTTCTTTGGTTGCATAAATTGATTTTTATGACCAATGATCCTAATTTGCAGCTCCCACATATTTTTAGAGAAGATGCAGCTAATGGTAGTCAGTGTACTATGCCCTAGTATGTTTTGTGACCACTTATGGCAGCAACACTTGTAAGATCATGGAAATTCATGGGAGGATTTAGCCCACTTTTAAGGCTGACCAGTTCTTTTGTGTTCTTAAGGACAAATGTATTTTTTGCTGTTGTAGAGGTCATAACCATAGGGCAGCCATTAGCTTGTTTTACGAATCCACATTGAGCCAGAACTAGACAATACCTGCTAGAGACTAAACATTCTGCATGTTTCCTTGTGGTACCTTTTGCACATATTTGTTGGTCAAGATTTTTACTTCCAGGAGTACACACAAACCTTTTAATATCAAGGAACACATAACATATATTAATGAGTGGGTGATTTACCTAGTAACATGTGTCTGTGGGGCCTTCTATATTGGCCAAACAACTTGTCCATTTAAAGAAGAAATTTTGTTACATCCAAGTGAGCTCCACTGCTTGAAAGAAAGAAGTGCATTAGTTAGACATACAGTAAAACATGAAAATGCCATCTTTACTTTTATTGCAACAGATATACGCAGTAGCTTTATTCCTAAGAAGCACAAAAATAAACATATTGTAAACATGAAGTAACAAATATGGATTGTTAATCTGGGTGCTTAATCTTCCACTGGGCTAAATGGAATTCTCTGTTTAGCATACCAATATTTCCATGTTATGGTATGAGATACAGAACGTTTTTATTCCTCTCACAGTGTCAGTTTACTTGCTATGTATTTATTATGTACTATAGATGTAGATAAAGTATTGTTCATTTTCTGACACTGTTTTTATTATATATTTTATATATTACTCAGATGTTTTTATTATATATCTTTATTTTATTCAGATGTTTTTATTATATATCTTATATAATACTCAGATGTTTTTATTATAGATCCTATGGATCCTCAGGGCATCACTTCAGTTAGTGTTCTGGTTTCTCAGGTCTCAGTTGCCACTGTTTTGTTTATACTTGAATACCCTTCTGCTATTTTATCAGCTGGTCATCAGATGGTACTAATATAATATGAATGTTAACATTTGGCAAACTGATACAATTATTTTCCTTGAATTCTGCTTATTGGTAATACCATTCACAAAAATGTATTTGTTTTTGTTGTAGCAATGTAAATTATTTAATGTGGCATATAGCATTCTCCGTTTCAAACAGCTTTGTGTACCTTTTTTATGTCTCTAAATGTAAATATTTTTTATCTAAATTCAATGCTGCCATTTTATAAAACAGCCACCAGATGGTGATATGTGCTATAGGTTTGTTTATTATGTCTAAAGGTCATGACATAGATTGTTAGCACAGTTTGGTGTTGTGAACAGAAGTAATTTGTCAGTTTGGGTGATTATATATGCATTTGGGTTAAATTAAATACTTTGTTCATCATCCCTTTATTTTCTTGTTTCAACATTAGATTCAGTAAGTTTTATATTTCTTACAATGCATATATTTGAATCTCATGCTGCTGTGTTACCAGTTGGCTACCTGACTGGGGTTACTTGCCATGGACATACTGCTTACTACACGTTTGTCTAATTAAGGTACTGTTGTCTACTGTAACAACATGCTACAGCTAATAGGGCATATAACATTTAAAAAAAAAGTTTTTTTCATTTCAGTCAGTGCTCTATTTTTGTTTCCAGGTGTGAATGGTTTTCATACTTGAGTTTCTGGTTGCTGTAGTCACCGGATGGAGGTATTTGATATAAATGTTCTGTTTACTATGGATGAATTGTCTTTCAGTTTAGATTGCATACCATTTTCAAAAACTTTTTTTTTAATTTCCAGCATTTTTAGTCATAGAATTAAAAAAATGCAGCTTTTGTTGTTATATATTTCATCTTCTTTATCTTTCACTTTACTTTGTTTGAGCAACCTACAGCTGTGGATTTGCTGTTTAAAATCTTATGACCATATATATATATATATATATATATATATATATATATATATAAATAAATAGATAGATATTTCTTAAAAAATACAAACATGCATCTGTATGTGTGTGTGGGCTACCTATTTATGCAGACATTTCAATGGAATGTCACAAATCCAAAATATATTCAGACAAACTTACTCTCTCAGAAAAAAAAAAGTATACATGCTTTTTACGCATGTCTTTTTTTTCATTAAAGTAAAAACAACCCTTTTGTGCAGATTGAACATATAACACACTTCCTCCTCTGTTATTTCTCTCTGTGCTATTTTTCTCTTGTCTGTACAGTTTTTAACTTGAAAGATATCTAGTAAAGAAGATAAGCTAATATAAAGGATTCTTCAGAATTGTATTAGCTAGTGACAATTCCTTTCAGAGACTTAACCTACAGTTTGCTGTTTCATAGCTTTCTTGCACTATATTCAGTGTATTTAATAGGAGACAGGAGGCTGCCGTCTTTGTATAGCTGGAGTGTAATTAAGGAAATATTAGCAATAAGTGGAAAAATGATGTAATGCAGATTGCAGGCTAAAATTGCAAATGTGTACATGAGCTCTTTTCAGCTTCGTTTGGCTTTCAAATCTTCATTTTCACCCTGGTAGCTGAGTCAGAAGTCCCAGAAAGCACTGTTCTGCAAACTTTACAGCTGTTTGCATCTGGCAGAAATGGATACTTTGGTAAGCACTTAATCTGGAGCCATCATCAGCAACCTCTGTGTAGAAATATGCAGTGCATTGCTCAGCATGTTTTGTAATTCACTTACAGACACACAAAAAGTAGGATATATGATGCTATATGATGTTTTTTTCTTATTCTAGATGTTGGCTAGTACTGCCCAACATCCTCAAACTCAACCAACTTACTGAGGCATTTAAAATTATTAAACATCCAGATAAAACCCCCTCACTGAACAAAATACTTACCCCCTACTCCAACCTTACGTCCCTTAGGTCATCCAAAAGTATACAAGTGTTGACCATTAAATCTAACAACTCGGGTGGTGAAGCTCTATATGCCAATTCCATTGGAAAAGCCTGGAATGCCCTCCCAAGCAATCTAAGACTTATGACCACTCTGCACCAATTTAAAATTCACCTCCAAGCTCTACTAAAATCCCAATGGCTATGCCCATGCTCTAATCCAGACTAATAGCTCACGTCCCCGGCTCAACCAGGCCTACCCAAGCCTCCACCCAACCCAAAACCTTAAGGGTCCACTATGTAGCCCTGACAATCCATCTTTACTAACTTGTATCTCTTTTGAATTATATATACAATTACTTACTGTTTTATTTTGCATATAAATGCCAGTTTACTTACTTACTCTAGTTTTGTAGACCGGTGGATACCAGCTGGAAACAATGCTCGTACACGAGAAGATAAAAGTGAATCCTTTATTCCACAACAAAAACAGGTTTTTTTATTATTTATTCTTAGTTGGTTGCAGTCTGCTTTTTTACTCTAGTTTTGTCACTATATTTGTTTATGTACCTCTGTTCTTTGGAGCTTTTCTCCTCGGGCCTCCACTGAAAATGGATATGTATCCAGTTGGACTAACCCGGTCAACAAATGTAAAATAAATAAAATAAAAAATATTCTTAAAATTGTACTTTAAGAAACTTGAATGAATGGCTCAAAATAATGATTTTATCTCATGCTTTATGTTACAATTAATGATAATGTTTCAATCTTCTTTTCAAATGTTTGAATTATGTAGTACACAGTGTCACTGTTTGACCCCACAAAATTCAATGTTTTATAGGTACATACAGGTGCAATTCATTGCAAGTAAAATACGACTGCAAGTAGGAAGATGGAAGAAAAATACTAATCTGTCCAATGAAGGCATAATAATCTAGCAAAAGGAAAACATATATCAGTTAAAAGTACTTCAGTGACATGACTTGGTCTAATAAATCTATCAATCTATGTTTGTCAAGGTTGTTGAACATTTAAATAGTTGAATGTTCGATATCTCAGAGTGCTGTTTCTTTGAAAGTGCTGAGTGGGAATTGGGAGGGGTATTAGTGTGTATGCCTGTGTTTGGGAGTTAGGGTTAGGCTTAGGGTAAGGGTTAGGTAAGGGTACAGGTGTTGCGTGTTTGTATGCGAGTGTGTGTTTTAGAGTGAGGGTCATGGTTAGTTAAGGAGTTAGATATTATGTTTGTACAGTTTGTGTATTGGTGCGCATTGTGTGTTTGAATATGTGTTGTGAAGTGGCAGTGTTACAGGAAGGGCTTTGTAAGGTACAGTGTGGGGTTAGGGTTGGGGCAACGTTGCGGTTAGGGTCAGCATACATTACTGAGGTGATGCTTTCCATCACTACTGTAACACTGCCACTATTCAGACAAATTGGAGGCTAGTGTCATGGAGGTGGTTTAGTGTAAACATCGGGAAAGGAACTAGTTTTCCTTTTTAATATTTTACTCATTCAGTGTTATGAATGATCTTAGTTTTATCGGAACATTTTGCTTGACATTAAGTAAGTTCAAGCATGCATAACAAAATCATATACACACACACACACACACACACACACACACACACACACACACACACACACACACACACACATGCGCACTATAAATTGTCTGTAGATGTGAGTGTGCAAAGAACAACAGAACAACCATGACTATTCACCCTTTGATGTGATAATTGGCTCTAGATGATTTTCATTGTTGACTTGATGCCCCAACACTATGTGCAAAAATAAGAAAAAGGGGTTGTGGATGGATGGCAGTACATATACATATATACATATATGTATGTGTATGTATATATATATATATATATATATATATATATATATATATGGTTACACTTGAAAACATCGAACTTTTAAAAGGTTGAATGTCATATGGGCGAGACTGTATGATCGACCTTTCATAAGATTGATGTTTTCAAGTGGAAGAAAAAGGTAAGTGAACACGGAAAAAGTAGTGTTTCTGCAGGGCAGTAAGGTGCCTGCAGACTGTGACTATGAATGTGCCATCTCTCTAACAGGGTACGGGAAATCTCCCATTTAGCACTTCTGCATTTAGCTCTAAATGGGAGATTTCCTTTTACCCCACTGTAGTGTGATCTCGGAGTTGTAATATTAAAGTAGGGGGAGTGTGAGGGGTGCAGTGGGGCAAGTCCCCTGCATACACTTCTTTTTAAATTTTTTTTTTTGGTTGCACTTTAAATGTTCAATCTTTCAAAATATCGATCATATTGCCTCGACCATATGATGTTTGATATTTTGAAATTTCGATGTAACCATATATATATATATATGTGTATATACACACACATATGTATAGTGTCTGCTACAACAGCTCCAGTTCTATATGCTTGCAATGCACCTGCTTATTACCACTTTCTGGAATATACAAGTGCTCAAAAGTTCACTAACTCAATCTCCTGTACATACTTAACTCCCATTTCCCTACCAAAACCCTAACTCTCATTCTAAAACTCCATTGCTGACCCTTGACCCTAAAACTCCTTTTCTACTTCCAAAGCCTAAAAGCCCTCTCCACTCCCTTACCCTAAGACACCACTTCTCTCTCTCCATAACCCTTGGACCCTCTTCACTTTCTCTAACCCTAATAGTCCCTTCTTGATCCCTAAACCTAAAATCTCCTTGTTCGCTAAACTTAAAACTCCATTTCTCACAGGTGCACTAATCCACAAACAATCTGCTTCCCACAGGATCACCACAGCTGCTAAACTTGCCTCATTTGAACTTAAATAATGCGTTCAGGTATGCTGTGGCAGCTGCCTGAACTCATATTTAAGTTTGAGCATGTGCAGCAGCCTACCTGAGCTACATGATGCTCAAACCTCTGGCTCACATGCTACATGCCAGAAATATACTTGCTCATTACCACTTGCTTGAATAGGCAAGTGCTCTAGCTTTCACTTACTTGTTCCCCTATTTAATAACTACTTAATTCCCATTGCCCTACAAAAACCTTGATTCTAATTTTAAAACCCCCTTCCTGTTCTCTAACCCTAAAACTCCCTTCCTGCTCCCTAAAATTAATTCCCTCCCACTCCATAACTCTAATACTCCATTCTTCCTCTATAACCCTAAAACTTCCTTCCTGCTCCAGAAGCATAAACCCCCTCCTGTTCTCTAACCCTGTTTATCTCTTCACGCTCCATAATTCTAACACTCTCCCAGGTTTCTCAGTTATCAGTATCCACAGGCTAGAATGGCTTTGGTATATGCCTATGTCTTAGGGCATCTATAAACTGCCCCTGTCTATAAGGGCCACAAGTGGCATGTCGGGTGAATTTGTGATTTTTCATCCATTGGTCTAAATTGTGTATGAACAGGCTTAGGAAAGAGCTCGGTTTCACATGAATGGACAGTCTATTTCAGAGAAGGGGAAATCTCTGAGACACACACCTGTCCCTCCTACCTGTTTTGTTTATGTCACAGACGAGGTTTAGATCCTTAGATTGGGTAATTATAGTGCTGATTGTTTTGTGAACATGCAGCAGATCCATCAGGGCTGGATCAGAGAATGCATTGTAGGTTAGGCATGAATTACCCCTCAGCAGTGTGTAGGAGCCCAAGTACAGGGAGAGGGCTTTGAGGTGGTCACCATAGGACATATTATTTACAGCCTGTGTTTTTTTTAGTGAAGAGGCTCTGTGGCCACTCCAGTTGTTACAAATGCCTGGTCAGGTACATGCCAAAAGCTGTATTGTACTTGATTATTGGTCTAATGAGGGCTGAGTGTAGTGGGACTATGCTCTCCTTAGATATAGAAACCATGCCCTTACTTATTAGTTGTGCCATGTAGAAAGACGTTTTCACTACCTTGGACATATGGAGATCAAAGTTCAGGTTACTGTCAACCTGATTTCTCAAGCCCATTACCACTGGGTCTACTCTTAGGGGAGTGTTATCAATGTTGTTACTTGCAGTGGTGGCCATCTTCCAAAAGTGTATAGGTATGTATTTTTTGCATTGAGTTTTAGGCCATGGTTCTTGGACCAGTTATTTGTCTGTGTCAGACTCTCCTGGAGGATATCTACATCTTTGGGGCTCTCAGTGATTGCACAAACTTGCAGTCATTAGCAAATCTGGTCAGCCAAAGGCCCTTGGCATTTTCCTTGATTTCAGTGAAGTATATTCCAAATAGGAGAGGTCTCAGTAATGAGCCCTGTGGGATACCACTAGTAAAAGGCATCTTGGTGGAGGTGGATTCCCCCACCCTAACTTCATGTATCTTATATGTGAGCCATTTAGCTATCCATCAGGTGACATAAGGATTTATACCTAAATTTCTATGTTTGTTTATAACACCTGAGTGAGGTATTGTGTCAAATGCCTTTGCCAGGTCAGGGTAGACAGTATGTACCATTTTGCCCTCATCTATGGCTCTAGTGACCTTCTTAAAGAAGTCAACCAAATTTTCTAGGCAGGACCTGCCCTTGATGAAACCGAACTAGGATGGGCCCAGTGTTTGAAAATGTCATATGTCTTTGTTTATCAGGGCCACAATAATTCTTTCCATGGCCTTGCACGTAAGACTAGTCAAACATATGGGTCTGTAGTTCTCTGGGTCTGTTCATGGCCCACCTTTGTGTAGAGGGATGACTGTTACAGTCCCCAATTTTTTATGGACAAAGCCAGTCTGGAGGCTGTGGTTGAATAGAGATTGTTTTGGGCCTGACAGGTCCTATTTCATGTGATTTAGGACGCATCCAGGGATATTATCAGACCCATTGATGTAGTAGTTGTAGCTCTGGAGAGTGCAGTAAGGGCTTGTTCTTTAGTGATAGTTGGGGGAGAAATGGTAGAGGGTATTTCTGGGGGGGGGGGCACAGGGGTTATAGGGGGTGAAATTGGAGCTAAGTTTATAAGCCAGCAAATCTGATATATCTCTGTTTGGTATACAAAGTTCCATTTACTATTAGTTGAGCACATTGCTGGGTGTTCCCTTTAAGGTTATTTACATTACTGAAAATGCCTTATGGTTATCCATAGCTTTGGAGGCTGTTTTTGCCTCAGAGTTGCCATTGGTGGACTAGATTAGTCCCTTGAGTTGCTTGTTGAGTCTGATGAGGGAATTTTTTGTCTTTTGGACATAGCCCTTCCTATTTTTATAAAGGATTTTCTTTCTTTTGTTGTACAACCTATTAACACTGGGGGTCCAACAAGGGGGCTTGTTTTGGAGTTTGTCCTATGTTTATTTCGGTTTGATACTGCTGTTTCTATGCAGTTATTTACATGCTTGTACAGTTTCCGTAAACACCTAAACATAGGCCACTGTGTTCTCTTAGCTGGAAGGGGCTTGGAATTTAGCTATGCTGTCACTTAAGAGGAGTTAGATTGCCTTGTAAAAGTTTTTAAAGGTTTTGTGGTTTGCTGGGAGTTTCCTTTATACTTATTTCATGGTTGGCTGCTTTGTGATCTGATCTGACCAGTGAGGATATTATACTATGGGGGGGGGAGCAACATAACTTTATATTTATGAGTACCAGATCTAGGATATTTGCACCCCTAGTAGGTGTGCAGACTAGCTGTTCCAGGGTGTTTGCATTTTCATATTCCAGGAACGTGTCCCAAATTATGATGCAATGGTTGAAATTATTAATGAATATGGTGTTGGGTTGAATTGTTATCGACTCCAGTACAATCAAGCTTGTGGTATAGCTATCCTGGGTGATAGATGGGGACCTATAGCTGGTAAAGATATGGTACTGGACCTTACGTGAGGTTAGTTGGACATGGAGTAGCACAAGCATGTCATGCTGTTTAACCAGTCTTGAGGTGTGCTTACTTTTCATGTTGATTGATATACCTTGTCCCCTCTTTTGTGGTAGCTTGTCTAAATGTGTAGAAGGGATTATAACATCAAACCCCCTCCTACTCCCTAACAAACAGACTCCCACCCCTTCCAACTCCCTGGCAATGGCTGCTACACTTACCTGGCTCAGACTTAAATAATGTGCTCATGTAAGCTGTAACAGATTCTTGCCCCTGAACTCATAATTGAATTTGAGTGCAACCAGCAACCTACCCAAGTGAGAAGATACTTAAGTCCCTGGCTTTAAGGCAGTGGATTTCCAGTGTCTGTGACATCAATGCTTGTAGAATACCTACCCCACACATGCACATATATGTGTGTGTGTGTGTGTGTGTGTGTGTGTGTGTGTGTGTGTGTGTGTGTGTGTGTGTGTGTGTGTGTGTGTGTGTGTATGTGTGTGTGTGTGTATATATATATATATATATATATATGTATATATATATAAAATTCCAAATGCAGAATACTCCTTTGATAGAAAGGTTTGTGTGGGAGTAAAAAACAACAGCTGCACATATGCATGAATGCTCAGCTGTCTGATTTTAATATAGGCTGTTGTTTTAATATAGGTTCAAGTTTTATACAGAGCAAGCAAGTAGTAGTAGTATGCAGGAAAATTAATATTCACTTGAAAAAGTGGTGATGCTGAAGATGTACAAGATGTATTTGTGTGTCATGTGTGTTAGCACTTGAGTAACATGCAGCAGGCACCACCTTATCCATCTGTGCTCACCTTAACTGTAGTTCTAAACCTACCTGTGCCCCTAACCCCACACACTGCTTTACTAAAACCTCTTTCTCTAATAGAACCACTTTGCAAACATAGCCTGATCTGAGTTTGTAGCTGGAATTTACTGATATCGATATTTTCTCACTAAGAGAGTATTCATTATTTTGTGATTCACTCCTAGTAATACTTCAGTGTTTTTCCACATTTGCTTCTTTTTGTTTAATTTAAGGTTCATTCTTTTGTATTTTCATCCTTTCATGATGTAAAAAAAATATATATATATATATATATATATATATATATATATATATATATATATATACACATGGGACATTTTAGGAGAAAATAGATGCCTAAGAGTATAGCATACTGATACTGATAATTGTGCTTTGCAGCCTCAAAGCAATATAATTATAGGTAATCCAAATAAAGATTTCACATAATGAACTGAGCTGTGAAAAAAATTCATCATTTGTTTCTCCAAGTTTTGTACCCTTCCTCCTAAAACTGGAAATCATTTTGAGAATTTCTAAGATAATAGTGCCAGCATTTAAAATGTATCCCTAATTTGGGGCTTCCTTAGATATTTTTTCTTTGTTCCAAATTCTGTTGGTAAAAGGTGAGAGCTCTTACTATTAAGGCCAGAAGAAAGGCAGTCTCAAATTATTTTGATGCTGTTTTTTCTAAACTCTCCTTCTCCAGTCATGAACAAGATAAGAACCCTTCTAGTTTTCATCAGACTTTCTGGCAATGGTTGCATTTGCCACAGATAGTCCTTCCACTGGTGAGACTATCACTATACTTAGACATTTTTCCTGTATATTACTATTTGTCTCATCACAACTGTGGTGCAGTTAAATATTTTGTCTTGTTCTTGGCTCATAGTCCATGCTCCATTTGAAAATATCTGCCACACTGCTCTGCTTCTGCCAACTACCTGAGAACCAGCTACAAAGCTATTGGTCCACAGTATCAGACTAGAAGTAGATCAGCAGTATTTACTTTTGTTTGGCCTATAAAACCTTTGCCATTTCCTTGACTGTCATGTGGCTAGAATGTTATAATACCTTGGTAGCAGTGACACTGATAGCTGGAGTGATCCACCTAATAAATTGTTTCAGGAACTTATACTTCTAGATGTATGGTGTGCTTACACCTTGTCACTACTTTTTTTTTCTTATACTCCATTTGCTGTTAAGTGCATTCTGTTACAAGTCTGTTTTAAACATACATCTTGTTTGAATTTTTTTTAATTCAGTGGACATGGTGCATAACTCACTTTCCAGCTACGAATGTCTGTTATTGCATGTTCCCATAAGGTCAGTATGATCATCTAATCTTGTACATATTCAGCATCACCACTTTTTCAGGCGAACATTCATTTTCCAGCACACTACCACTTGCTTACTCTGTATAAAACTTGAGCCTATATTAAAACAACAGCCTATATTAAAATCGTACAACTGAGCATTGATATGAAGTTTACAGGTATGGCTTTACAACAGTTAAATTCCAGATTGGACTCAAGAGTCCAGAGGTATGATTTATGCATCTTTTTTCAGATGCCTCTCAGGCAATTGCCTACAGTTAGAAACATACATTCCCAGCATGCTTTGTGCTTAGCTCTTAAAGGGGCCACATCCATAAAATATGTATCCATACCTATCTATATATGTGTTTATGTATGTATGTATGTATATATGTGTGTATATATATATATATATATATATATATATATATATATATATACATGGATTCACTTTATAATCTCAAAATACTAAAATATCGAATTTTAGTATCTCAAGACTATAAAGCCGAAAGCCCAAAAAGCAACACCCACAACTGCAAAATTCAAAATTGTGATCATTCACATACACACACCACCACACAAACAAGCACACATACACCTACCTAATGACACTACAACAAACAAAACAACACACACAAACATAACATAAAAAAACACACCTACCCTACCTATAAGCAGGGGGAAAGCCCCCCTGCACCCCCCCACGCCCCCTCTACTTATATATACTAATTCCGTAGTGGGACTAAACACACAAATACATAAAACTCACCACTACACACACTCACACACACTAAAATCCCCACCCAATACCCTTACAAGAACACCACTTACCTGAATCCCTAGCTAAATCCACAAACCACACCGCACATCATGAATGCGACAACACAACAGTGGAGTCGACATTTCCATATTCGATATTATGCAGTTTTGCGTAACTGCACTTTCGACTTTATAGTCTCGAAATACTAAAATCCTATATTTTAGTATTTTGAGATTATAAAGTGAAACTATAGTTCAAATAATTGAGTTTTAAAATGTCATAATTTGTATGATGAAGACCATATAATAGATGTTTTAAAAAATTTGCAAAACAGACAACAAGGGCAAACAAGACAAACAATTTTTTTGTAGGTGAGCAAGCCCCCTGCACACCCCACATGGGGGCTATGCCCCCCACACCCCCTGTTATTATATATACCAACTCTGGGATCACAGTGCAGTGAGGAAAAGGACAAATTCCCCAATCACCACTGTGCCATAGTGTCAGTCATATGGTCTTGACCATATGAATTTTGACCTTTTAAAAAGTTGATCATGTTAAGTAGACCCTGTATGTGTGTGTGTGTGTGTGTGTGTGTGTGTGTGTGTGTGTGTGTGTGTGTGTGTGTGTATGTGTGTGTGTGTGTGTGTATATATATATATATATATATATATATATATATATATATATATATATGCTATGTTAAGCTATGTTATGCTATATATTAAGCTATGTTGCAATCTGTTATGTTTGTGTTTGTACAATGTCTAGTGTGTGCTGAAATAGTTTTAAACTATGTTGTTACCTATCTGGTTATGTAAGTACAATTTCTACTTGTGACTTTGTTAACTGTATGGAGCTTTTCTCCCTGGGCCTCCACTAAAAAGATGTCTCTGGCCCAGTCAGACTTTCTCAGTAATCAAATGTAAAATCATCATCTTCTTTCAGCTGTTCCCATTGGGGTGGCCACAGTGGATCATCTGTTTCCATTTCTTCCTGTCCTCTGCATCTTGCTCTGTCACACCAATCCCCTACATGTCCTCTCTCACCACATCCATAAACCTTATCTTAGGCCTTCCTCTTTTCCGGTTACCTGGTAGCTTCATCCTTAGCATCTTTTTCCCAATATACTCAGCACCCTCCTCAGCACATGTCCAAACCAATGTAATCTTGCCTCTCTGGCTTTGTCTCCAAACCTTCCAACCTGGGCTGACCCTCTAATATACTTATTTCTAATCCTGTCCACCCTTGTCACACCCAGTGCAAATCTTAACATCTTTAACTCTGCCACATCCAGCTCAAACTCCTGCCTTTTTGTCAATGCCACTGTCTCCAACCCATATAACATAGCTGGTCTCACTACCCTCTTGTAGACCTTCCCTTTCACTCTTACAGGTACTCGTCTGTCACAAATCAGTCCTGACACTCTTCTCCACCCACTCCATCCTGCCTGTACTCTCTTCTTCACCTCTCTTCCACACTCACCGTTACTCTGAACTACTTACCCCAAGTATTTAAACTCATCCAGCTTCGCCACCTCTACTCCCTGCATCCTCACCATTCCTCTATCCTCCCTCTCATTCACACACATATATTCTGTCTTAGTCCTGCTGACCTTCATTCCTCTTCTCTTTAGAGCATATCTCCACCTCTCCAGGGTCTCCTCCACCTGTTCCCTACTCTCACTACAGATCACAATGTCATCTGCAAATATCATAGTCCACGGGGACTCCTGTCTGATCTTGTCTATCAACCTGTCCATCATCATTGCAAATAAGAAAGGGCTCAGAGCTGATCCTTGATGTAATCCCACCTCCACCTTAAACGCATCTGTCACTCCCACCGCAGACCTCACCACTGTCACACTTCCCTCGTACATATCCTGTACCACTCTTACATACTTTTCTGACACTCCCGACTTCCTCATACAATACCACAACTCCTCTTTAGGCTCCCTGCCATATGCTTTCTCTAAGTCTACAAAAACACAATGCAACTTTTTCTGACCTTCTCTGTACTTTGCCATCAACACTCTCAGAGCAAACATCACATCTGAAGTACTCTTTCCCGGCATGAAACCATACTGCTGATCACTAATCAGCAGGTCCCTTCTTAACCTAGCTTCCACTACTCTTTCCCATAACTTCATGCTGTGACTGATCATTTTAATCCCTCTGTAGTTACTACAGCTCTGCACATCACCCTTATTCTTAAAAATCGGTACCAAAACAATTTTTCTCCATTCCTCAGGCATCCTCTCACTTTCCAAGATTTCATTAAACAATCTGGTTAAAAACTCCACTGCTATTTCACCTAAACACCTCCATGCTTCCACAGGTATGTCATCTGGACCAACAGCCTTTCCATTCTTCATCCTCTTCATAGCTATCCTTACTTCCTCCTTGCTAATCCACTACACTTCATGATTTACTATCCGCACATCATCCAACCTTCTCTTCCTCTCATTCTCTTCATTCATCAACTCCTCAAAGTACTCTTTCCATCTCCTCAACACACTCTCCTCGCTTGTGAGTATGTTTCCCTCATTATCCTTTATCACCTTTACCTGCTGCACATCTTTCCTAGATTGATCCCTCTGTCTAGCCAATCAGTACAGGTCCTTTTCTCCCTCCTTAGTGTCCAACCTTTCATACAACTCTTCATGTGCCTTATCCTTAGCCTTCGCCACCTCTCTCTTTGCCATGCACCTCATCTCCTTATACTCCTGTCCACTTTCTTCATCTCTCTGTCAATCCCACTTCTTCTTTGCCAACCTGTTTCTCTGTATACTCTCCTGTACTTTCTCATTCCACCACCATGTCTCCTTGTCGTCCTTCCTCTGTCCAGATGTCATACCAAGCACCTTTCTAGCCATCTCCCTTACTAGCTCTGCTGTAGTTACCCAGCTATTTGGTAACTCTTCACTGCCACCCAGTGCCTGTCTTAACTCATCCCTGAACTCCACCTCACAATTACCCTTTTTCAATTTCCACCATTTGATTATTTGTGCTGCCCTCACTCCTCCTCTTCTTCTTGATCACCAACGTCATCCTACAAACCACCATCCTATGCTGCATAACTACACTTTACAGGGTCACCACTTTACAGTCTCCAATCTCCTTCAAACTGGCCCTTCTACATAAGATATAATCCACCTGTGTGCATCTTCCTCCACTCTTGTATGTCACCCTATGCTCCTCCCTCTTGTTAAAATACGTATTCACCACAGCCATGTTCATCCTTTTCGCAAAATCCACTACCATCTGACCTTCTGCATTCCTTTGTTTAACACCATACCTACCCATCACTTCCTCATCCCCTCTGTTCCCTTCACCAACATGCCCATTGAAATCTGCTCCAATCACCACTCTCTCACCCTTGGGTACAGTCATCACCACTTCATCCAAGTCACTCCAAAATTTTTCTTTCTCATCTATCACACACCCAACTTGTGGAGCATATGCACTAACAACATTCATCATTACACCTTCAATTTCCAGCTTCATAAACATCACTCTATCTGGCACTCTTTTCACCCCCAAAACACTCTTAGCATACTGTTCTTTCAGAATAACTCCTACTCCATTTCTCCTCCCATCCACACTATGAGAAAACAATTTGAACCCACCTTCGATACACCTAGCCTTACTCCCTTTCCATCTGGTCTCTTGCACACACAATATATCAACCTTCCTGCTGTCCATCATATCAGCTAGCTCTCTCCCTATGCCAGTCATACTGCCAACATTCAAAGTTCTGACCCTCACTACTATAGTCCTAGCCTTTCTCCTCTCTTCCTGCCTTTGACCATGCCTCCTGCCTCTTCTCCTCCTTCGGCCAACAGTAGCCCATTTTCCACCAGCACCATGTTGGCTAACAGTACTGGTGGCGGTTGTTGTTAACCCGGGCCTCGACCGATCCGGTATGTAAATATTTACTGGTGTCCGCATGAATTATTTGGTGAAGTTTTACGCCTGATGCCATTCTTGATGCAACCCTCCCCATTTATCCGGGCTTGGGACCGGCACAAAGAAATGCGCTGGCTTGTGCATCCCCAGTGGCTGGGTTAGTAATCAAATGTAAAAAAAAAAAATATATATATATATATATATATATATATATATATATATATATATATATATGGGTCTAGAACTATTCACTGAAAGCACTTTTCACTGAAAGTCAAATGACTGTGCACAAATCACTGAAAGCTGAATTCACTGAAAACACAATTCACTGAAACACATTTCACTGAAAGTTATATATGGCCTTTTCCTGAGTGTAGTGTGACCCTGGAGTTAGTATATATAGCAAGGGGGGTGTGGGGGGCACTAACCCCCACATAGTTTGGATATATATTATGTTTAGAAAAGAGTAATTTATTGGAGTTGCAAGTATCCATGTATATAGTTAAAAATATTCAGAATAGGTGGTGGGCTATGCCCCCCACACACCCCAATGTGGGGGCGGTGCTCCCCCTTACTATATATACTAACTTCAGGGTCGCACTACAGTGGGGAAAGGCCATATATAACTTTCAGTGAAATGTGTTTCAGTGAATTGTGTTTTCAGTGAATTGAGCTTTCAGTGAATTGTGCACAGTCAAATGTGTTTCAGTGAAATGTGCTTTCAGTGTATAGTCCTAGACCCATATATATATATATATATATATATATATATATATATATATATATATATATATATAAACACAGATATACTGCTGATCTAATATTAGACCCTGAATGTTATACTGAATTAATCTGTTCCATAACTATGACTAACTTATTTAATTGCTACAATGTAATATGGACTACAGTGGGTCAGGCAGATAAGTTGTATTAGCTTCATCTATCAGTAGCAAAAGTACAAATTGACACGTGCCCTGATTGCTGAGTCAGACTGCTTGAGGACTAAACACCAGGCAGATATTTAAAATAAGTATTTTTTGCAGGAGGGAGACAAGGCCTTAATGCATCTTGCATGTTGGGGACAGCCCCTCATACTCTGAAATTATACATACCAATATCACAATCATATGAACCAAAAAAAGGAATCACTGACAGTGCATAAGTGAAAACACAGTGTGAAGAAATTAGGCACTGTTATTTGTGCTAGCATGTCTGGCTGAAGTTTTGTATATAATTTCAGATTAACCTGATTATTGTATGCAAGCATGACTAGCTATGATGTTGTAAACAGGTTCTAACGTGGATTTATGACCTGTTTGTACAGAATGTTTTAAAGACTTGAACAGTGTCCTTTTACATTTCTAACTGCACATGTCTGTGAACAAAGATTCTAAAGACAAACTGTCTCAGATTCAGCTGATCTGCAGATGACATCATAGGAATGCTGACAGCTGCTATGTGTTACTGAAGCTGAAGACAGGAAGGAACTTTAATTAACAGCTGCAGGTTGATTTTCAAAATATCAAAAATGAAAATTAGAACTGGAACATTTGTGACAGTTAGGCTAGTCTATAAAAGAGCCTGCAGAAGACAGTTAAAGTCAGTTGTCAGTTACAGTGGCCAGTTGCCAGTTAACAGACAGTTGTGAGTTCTTCACAGATGTGCTGTGGAGTGGATACCCAAAAGGACTCACCAAGAACTGTAAGCCTGTCTTTGTTGTAGTAATTTGGTTTAGATCAGCATCAGTGTTCTTTAGTCAGATAGGAAATTATAACTAAGCAGTTAGATTAGTTAGAGTTTTTTTCTGAATGCTGGATTTCTATCCTACAGTATCGATTTTATTTTCCTGGTGATTGAGTTCTGTTTGTTTATTGGGAATTACTGTTTTATATTTTTAATAATTTTGCTCATTATTAAATATTTTTATTAACTTACATTGTGGCTGGTCAATCAGTTTTTCTTTAGTGATTTGAGAGTGCTTATACTTGCTTTGATAATTCCCAGGGCCAATTTGAAAGCCTGGTTGCTTAGGTCATGTGCTACTATTTGTTTTAATATTTAATTTTCATATTTGGACACCCCTTTAAAAGGTGTGTGAAGACTTTCTGATTGGTAGTAGCACATTATTTTTGAGAAAGGACACAGTTAGAAATCTGTGTCAGGCTTTCCCAGAAGTGTTTGGATGTGAGATTTAATTTATTTAAGTGTGAGTGTATCAGACATATTAAGCTGGGATACATTACTCTGAAGAGAGTAATAAGGAGTTACATTAAGGGTGGACAGAAGTGTACAGTCCAGTGCCAACCTATAGAGCGTGTTCCTGTTGTGCTCTTAAGGAAAAATTATGAAATATTACTCCTGTTTAAGTGACAGTCTCACATTGGAGTCAGTAGTGAGGATTGAAACTCCCTAGTTACTGACCCAGGACATTAGAGGATATCACATTATTTGGTGGCAGTTCAGTGGGATATTATCTGGACGTCAAACATAGCACCAGTGATTTCCCATGGAAAACAGTGATTAGCAAGCTTATCTTGTTGAGTGGTGTTCTCATCCTGCATGACCTTGAGAAACTCTAGGATAACCATGCTAATAATTACTGCTCCAGTAATAGTGCAATCCTTATTCTTTCTGCTTGAGCTAAAATAAATAAATGTCAAAACCATTATAATTGATGTGTTCATTCAAGCATCCTCTGTATCCTGGTACCACATTTTTTTTCTTGCTGATTGTGTGGACTCTTATCTTTGTTTTGAGGTTTTGATCAGTTAGGAAAATCAAGTTACATAGGAATGATTTGTTCTTAAGCTTGGACACCCACCTTACCAAACATTTAACTACTCTAAAGTGGTTAAGTTCATTCTATACAAAAAATAGCAGAGAAAAAGAAATGTGACTAAGAAAACAGATGAAGCACTTCCCCAAATGACTCCTCCTTCTGCAATACTTTTTGTTATATCTACAGATTTTTGATATGTGGTTTTCTTATATTACAATTATGCCAGTGGGTTTTACTCATCAGTTTGAGCTGGCTATTCTAAATATTTTTAAAGAAATTGTCTTTTCTGTAGGCGCCAAGGTAAGCCCCCAGTGAATTGGAAAAACAGATGTTTTATTTAAAAATAACAAGTGACAGGAGCTAATCTGAGGGATAACTGTTAAATACCTGAGCGGCCACATTGCTACCTATTGTAGAATGCCATAAATGAGTATTTGTTAAAATCAGTCTTCCATTTCTGTATGATTATGGTGCATTCTTAACAGTAAGCTATTCCTTATTTTGCTTCTTCTTTACTTTCCAGAAATCTGTAGTAGATATCACTTTTCAAGTTCCCCAAAGCATCATGCAAAAAAAATAAATAAAAAATAAAAATAAAAAAGCTCTTCCTAAGCAACTTGCCACACTTTAAGTATGTCAGCATTTCAGACAATTCAGATGTGACCTCAAATGTAATAACAGCATTCATAAACTAATGTCAGTGCTGCACTGTTACTGTAAACTCTCTCATGCTGATGTCATCAGCTATATCAGATTATCATCCCACCAGGGCATGATCAGATACTGGCCTGGAGTCCAGGCAGATGTCACCACATCTGATACCAGACAGATTACAGTGACATGTCTTTTAATCTATCCACATACATCCTGACATGGTTAGTAGGCCCTGTGTTATCTTGCTGAGAATGTCCTGTGGTCTGTCCAGCTGCTGAATGTGTCTGAGGAGGTTCATGCAAAACAGAGCATTATACTATTTTACTGTTCTGAGAAGATTTGACTACAGTGCTGTTATACAATCCTGAGATCTGAATGTGGTGGCATAATTTATGGTGTGCACCATATTTATGTCCCGGAAAATCATTAAAGAGAAATATTAGAAAGTAATGAGAAACATTGCAGTTCCTGACTTCACAACCCTTACAAGACAATATGCTACAAAGTACTGACATGATGATGCTATCCACTGGATAATGTGGTAAGGCAAATGTAAGTGATAGGTACAATTATCAGTTTAACAACACAAATGCAGATATACTAAGCACTAATGTACTATGCACCCTGTGAATCAGACACAAAGCTTTTGTATCCCTGAATCAAAAATAGAGAAAACATGGATATGGCACAGTTATCATCACTTGCGCAGGGTGTTGTGTGTGTGTGTGTGTGTGGGGGGGGGGGGGCAGGAGACCTAGGCTGACACAAAGGGTTGGTGAGTGTGTCTATGAGTAAGAAAGGGAAGCAAGCAGGCCGAACCATGTAACTGTTGTGTGTGTATGTTTGTAGGGGTACTCTATGTGAAAGTGGCGTGTGAGTGTCTCCATGAACACAGCCAAGCTCAGTGCTGGCTCTATGCCTTGGTATGTAGGACAGGTTTGAGCCCTGCATGGTAGAGTTGGCAGTCGTTGTCACCCCAGACCATGAGAACTGGCTCTCCCAGGAGTTGCACTGGAACCTCCATGCCCTAGGTCAGATGTGTTGCTACCTGAATGCGACTGATGTCTGCTGCATGTGCTCCCTTCACAGGAATGCCCAGGACCACAATTGCATGGCCTGCCATATCTGGGTGGGGACAGCACACTCACCGATGGAAACGGCCATGTTGGCTATCAGCAGATGTTGTGGCTGACTATGTTCACAAGGACGCCATTCCCCTCCCAGCAGATGTTCCATCACAGACACTGCTCATTCCATGGCAGACACCCTCTTTGGTCCATCATAGACAACCCACATTCCAATATGTCATTCATCTGATCCACTGAATCAGCAACATGGTGCAGGCAGTCATGCATGTTAGTCTGTGCCACATCTACAGTCCTTAGCATTTGTCTGGAGTGCCTTTGTGAACATGCCTGTGCCTCCATGATGGCCCTAAACATTTGCTGTGTGACATGGGAAAAGACACCTGCACCAGGTGGATGAGAGACAGCAGGCCCCCTCTGAGCACCCCTATTAACCCTCCTTCATGGCACCTTGCCCACACTTTGGCTACAACCAGCGTCAAAGGCACTGAAGCCACAGTAGCCACACTTCCCCCAATCAGTGTCCTCCCCCTCTATCTGCCTAATGTCTGTGGGTTCATTGGACTGGGATAGGCATAGACCTACTTGCTATGTCTTGAGAAAATGAAGGGGGTTGCTGGAAGTTAACCTTTGTGCCAGATTCAAGCTCTGCATCCCCTGACTATGCCTCAGTTTTGCAGGGTCTACATTGCAAGTGCAAATGCTTAGGTTGTCAAATACAGCATGATCGACACCTATTAAGTGAACTGTGAGTACACTGAATGCCGGAAACCGTGAAATTCGAAATCCTGATTCGGCATAGTTGGCCCTTCTGCGGTATAGCTCCATAAGGTAAGTGTGCGATAGTTGCGGACCTTAGGGTTAGGGTGCGGGTTAAGGTAAGTGCATAGATAGTAATGTATGTAAAGGTTAGAAGTACAGTTTTGTTAAGTGTATGTGTGTGGATTATTTATTTTGTTTGGGTATAGCTTATTAAGGTAAGTGTGCGATAGTTACCGACATAAGGGTTAGGGTGCGGGTTAAGGTAAGTGCATAGATAGAAATGTATGTAAGGGTTAGTGTAGGGTCAGAAGTAGGGTTTAGGTTAGTGTATGTATGTGGTTTATTTATTTTGTTTGGGTGTGCAGTAGGTAGTGAGCGGTGTATTGGGAAGTATGTTTTATTTTTGTCACTTGGTGGAATGGTGTTGGCCATGCAAAACAATTCAGTGATGTGTATTTCCGCGTTTTGAGGTTTCAGTGAATTGTGCATTCGCTTAATAGGTGTCGATCATGCTGTATTCAACAACATAAGCTTATAATATAGACCCAGTTTTGCCACCATTATCATCATCAGTGTCTGCTGAGACACTGACATCAGGCAGCACAGGGCCCATACTCCCACTGTCATGATCACCTGGGATAAAAAGGAAGAAAAAAAGGCATACATTAATACCTGAACTACTATGGTGCAATATATGCTAAACAACTAACAGTGCTGCCATTATTACAAACAGTACAGCAATACACACAACAGGCCTAAAATGACATATTATGATATTTCTTTAAATTGATCTGCAGTACTGACATTAATTTATTTGTCTTACCATCTGCAGGATGCATATGTTGTTGGATTCCTGAAATAAGTTAACCAAGAGGTAAGGGCAACATCATCGCACTGAAGGATGAGGTTTCTCGCCTGATTGGTTTGGTTGAACGTACTTTTACGTCGCCTAAAACTTTTGGTTCTGGCGACAATAATGTTTTCAGTCCAAACGCTGGTAGGAGGTCAGTGTCTTCACGCATCTAGTTCCAACATTGTGTCGAAGGTTAACACACTAGCAGATACCTGTTCGCAAATCGACATTCCCAATGGGCAACAACAAAATGGGAAGGACGATCGATCCCAATCTGGGCAGAATATTGGTGGTGGACGGTTTAAAAGTGACGGTAACAAAAGTGTGTATGAGAACGAACAAGACTTCACTTTTGACTTTAGTATGTTTCATGTTCGGGAAGAGAGTGAACGTCTTGGAGCTCGACCGAAACACCAGATGGCAACTAAAACATATTCAGGTATGTTTACTACGCAGAGAGACAAAATTAAGGACACCGAATGTGTTTTACATTCTGCCAGATAAGGCCCTAATTTTTCTAGTCCCGGTAATGTTCATATTGACAAATGTTCTTCTAAATTTAATGACCCACAGAGGGCCATGAGAAAAACTAGTATTGACTGTTTGGACAATTTTTTAACAGATGACTTTGAGTTCTGTACTGGAAAAGAGATGGGTAGTTCTCGTGAAAGAAGATTCAGTAACAGGGGCAAGGGGAATCTCAAAGAACTTATTTTTGATCTGGGCAAGAAATTATTGACTATTAAAAGTATCAAAATAGACAATGCATATTTAACCAGATGTTTATCTTTGAAAATTGTTCCTAAAGGACCTCTATTTTTTAAGTTACCTTTGGGTGTTGATTACAGCATTGCAACTAAAAATGTATTTAATAAATTGTTTGATGGATATGGTTTTGATTATATGAAATTGTTGGTCAAGATCAATGATGAGAAATTGTCCAATTTAGTTAGTGAGGTGGAGAAATTAAATAATGAAATTATTAATAATACATCTTTTCATCAATGGAGTGATTTATATAATAAACAATTCTCTTTAGCCGAACAGAAAGCTAACAAAATTTTTTCTGGGAAAAACAGGAAAATTTTACGGGACCTTGAAATTTATAACAATAACAGGGCGTATATTTGGCCACAGGACCGGGGTTTTTTTAAGGGTGATAGGGATGTACCTCAAGGTAGCAAACAGGTAGATAAAGATTCAAATTTTCATGGGGGGAGATTTTTTTCCTGCCCCCAAAAGACAGTATCCATCAATGAACAAGAGATGGTAAATAGACGCCAAGACCCTATTTTTGATGGTAATGTGATTTTTAACACTGACGAAAAGAGTCTTATTGTACCCTTTGAAGGGAAGGATTTTCTCAAGGCCAGTTCAAATTATAATTCATTCAATGAGACTAAAATGGAACATGAGAAAATTATTAATTCCTTTAATGGATTCAATATTTTTAATTATACCGACCTACAAATTTCACATGAAATGTTTTTGTTATTTACCAAAGGAATCAAGTTTATTCCCAATGTGCATTTTAACATAGTAGATGTGATAAAAGAGGTTAAGTTTTATTGCAGGCGGTTGAATTTAGCCTTGCAATTTAAACAATCTGACAATAATCAAATGGACACATCTACTAATAGTAAAATTGGTAAAAAAAGCTCCTTTGTTCCAGTTTCCCATCCAAAAGTGGCCTTTTTCGAAAAAATGGTGTGTCAAGACATCTATGGTCTTAGTAAAATTAGAAAGAAGGATTACTTTAATGACCAGGTTGACAATTTAACAGATGATGAATGTAAATGTTTGAATTTTTTATTTCCAACGAGGACATCAGGGTTATGAAGTTGGATAAAGGGGGTGGGATTGTGCTTTATAATAATATGGACTATGTTAATGCAATGACTAACATCATTCTTCAATCAGAGAATTATGAGGTGACATCTTTAAATGAAATCAACATAGGGCATAAAAGAATTGATTTGGTGATTGAGGAATATTTTTTGGATCATAGGATTACCATAGATATATAGAATTTTCTTAGAGTTGAATTTCCTACCTTGGCCACAATATTTGGTATTCCTAAAGTCAATAAAAGTATTTCACAACCCCCCTTTCGGCCTATTGTCTCTGGTAGTTGTTCCAAGACTTACCCTATTGGTGTCATTATTGATAGGTGGGTTAAACCAATATATAATAAAATTTCACACCTTATCAAGGACTCTTGGTCTTTTTTAGGTAATTTGACTCCTGAGTTGTGGAGAAAGGACCTTGTATTTATGACCATCGATGTGGTGGATTTGTTCTCCTACATCCTGAGAGATATCAGGTTGGAGTATTTTAGTAACAGCCTCAGATGTTACTCTGACTTTAGTTGGGACCGTATTTGCCTCCTTGTGGACATGATGGCACTTGTATTGGATTACAATTTTATTCAATTTGAAGGAGAATTTTATAGGCAAAAGAGAGGGGTGGCGATGGGAGCCTTTTGTGCTCCCATCTTAGCCAACCTCGTAATGCTGGAGTGGGAAAATAAATTTTTGTTCCCTAGTGAATTATTTTCTAATGTTGTATATTACAATAGGTATTTGGACGATTTATTTATTTTATGGAATGGTCCAATAAATAGAATTCCCGCTTTTATTGAATATATTAATCGAACGATGGAATTCCTGAAGTTCACACATCACTTTGATACCAAGGGTATTGCTTATTTAGATGTTTTCATTAGTCATTCTGAGACGGGTTTTGTCTCCAGGATTCACAGAAAGGAGACATTCTCCAATGATTATTTGCAGTACAGTAGTAACCATCCTAGATACGTCTTTAAAAATGTTTTTAAGGGACAATGCATTAGGGCTGCAAGGATGTCTTCCACTAGAGAGATCATGAGTAGTGAATTAGAACTTATTGAGTCCATGTTTTCGAAGAGAGGGTACCCCAGAATGCTTTTGGATGAAACCGTTCAGTTTGTCAAGGGTGAATGGGGGAACAAGTACCCCCCTATTTTGTGAGTGGGACCCAACCTTCAGGGGGGTGACCATTCCAGGATGGGTAGTAGACATGGAGTATGTGTCTTAACATATTCACCTTGCATCCAACATATCAAAAACATCATCTTTGATCACTGGGGTTGATCTGTGTTGACAAAGAGTTAGAGGACACTTTAGGGAAGAGACCTAGGTTTGTTTTTAAAACTGGACCTAATATAAAGAGTTTATTAGAGATGGGAACTCATAGGAAACAACAAAAACTTAAATTTGGAAGTACTAAAAAATGTGGGTGTTGTAGGCAATGTGAGGCTATTAGTGAGGATCGAGGTGTTAGGTTGGCGGATTATAACAGGACCTATGTTAAATACAGGTCAGGCAATTGCAACACTAAAAATGTTGTTTACTTAGCAAAATGTTCGGCCTGTCACGCTTTTTATATAGGGAAAACAGGGCATCTTAGAAGATGTATTTATGAACATCTTTATAAGGTTAAAGTGAAAGATTCTAAGAATGCACTTTATAGGCATATACTTTCCCATGGTGACACACATAGGTTCCTATTTTCCATCATTGACACTGTTGACTATTCCCCCTTCGGGGGAAATTGGAAAGCCTTGTTGTCTATGGAAGAAGCTAAATGGCAAATTTTAACAGATGCCACTCGATTTCCTGGAATTAATGATTTTATTAGTATCA
This sequence comes from Protopterus annectens, assembly GCF_019279795.1. Classification (NCBI taxonomy): domain Eukaryota; kingdom Metazoa; phylum Chordata; order Ceratodontiformes; family Protopteridae; genus Protopterus; species Protopterus annectens. The sequence goes on from NC_056728.1 coordinate 1,384,943,683, forward strand.
AGCCTTTTCTTTTATTGGCTTGATGAATTGCATTTACCATTATCATGTTGCATTTTATACTTTATATTTTCATTCTGAGTTGATGAACCATGTTATTTTATTTTATTTTATTTCATTTCATTTTATTATTATTATTTTTCATTTTTATTTTATATTATTTCAGTGGTTTCTATATATATATATATATATATATATATATATATATATATATATATACACATATATATTACCTATAGATACATTATACTATGTATTATATCATTGTATTTATTATTGTATTTATTAGGGATGGAGCTATTTTGTCAGGAAATGTATTTATATATATATATTTTATATTAAGGTATGTGACTTTAAATGACCTCCTGTTTTGGCGCCAAAGAGTTTTTTTAAATGTTTTTTGTACAGCTGTGTGGGGTTCTGAGGAAGTCTGGTATTTCAGATGAAAGCGCTTAACCTCTAAGTTTTATATTCATTCTATATTCTTGCTGCTTGGTTCTTTCAATAAATTTAATTTTTTACTCTGGACGAGCCATGGTTCCTTTTTGGGCTTGCTGTGTGTTGGTTCAACATCATCGCATTTAACAGTAAGATAGGGGGTAATACATGTATTCCTATATATCTGTGTCAACTGTACATTGAACAAGAATGGGACTGACAACTCCAAACTAAGCTTATAACTGTAGCACTCTTCAAAAAGTCATGTGACAGATAAGTAATTTTTATTTCAATTGTTTTACAATAGAACAATATTCAACTGGTCGTATAACAAAACCTACCTGGAAGGTCCTCTTGGGACTCAGAAGGAGTGGCGCCCATGTCAAGGACATGCTGTGGTCCACTCTGCTGTGAGTTCTCATGTTGGAGGATATTCACCAGGAACTGTTCATTGAGGGGTAAGATGTGGTTCTTGAGCAGACCCTTCCCCAGTTATCTTTTGGTCTTGGACAACTGCAGTTGTTCACCTCTGTGCAGTGGTAATCATGTCAGTGGTCTTGTGGCATACCTGTTCACATGTCCATCTGTGGCCACCTACAGAAGTGATGTTGTCAACAATGTGCTGCCATACTAGCCACCTTTGTTATATATTGGGTTGACTCCTTTCCAGCATAAATGCCCCATTTTGACAGAGACTGTCAACAATGATATTATTTTCTGCTTAACTGAATGGGGTCTCCACCTCACTGACATCGTTTGTGTCCTGAAAGACAACAGAATGATAATTACATATAAGTATCACATAACTACAAAGTAACTGTTTTCAGATAAAACAGTAAAGGTAGGCAGTCAGTAGCACCCACTAGAAAAACCTAAAACATACTACAGATGGGAACTACTGACAACAGGATGCAAAACAAGGAGAGTAGCAAGAGCAACATATCCTTGTATGTGCCATAACAGTAACTCAACTGTGCTCTTCCCAAAAGAACAGTCCATTCTAGTTTATAACATAACAATAACTCTTCTTTGCTCCCCTTACCCACAAAAGAACATGCAAATGACACATTTTGCTAATGCTAATAAAACATCTTTGAAATGCTAAAAGTGCTTTCAAAGGAACTGCCCCTAAATGTGTACATATGTATCACACAGCTTTATATTTTCATGTATTTTCAATCATGTGTACCTCTGAAATGGTTTGACAAATATAGCCATGCCATCAGTGCATTTCTAACTAATGCATACACATGAAAGTGTAAAAGCCTTTGCTTCACATTATTCATTAATTTATTCATTAATATATTCCAGCATATGCATTATGTAGGTAACAAAATAGGAGCATACCCCCTGGAGTTAAATACTCCTCTGTAAAGATGTCTTTGGAAGAAATTTGCTTTTGTGAAGTCCTGCAAACATGTAGCAAGTGTCCTCACCATCTGTTTGGCTAGCTACACATTTGCCTTTTTTATAATGGAATAGATTACTAAGGATTGCATCTGTCTTAGCCTGTGTTTCAGAGATGTTAATTACAGCATAAGCAACTGAATTGCATGCTAATCAAACAATCTGGTGAAGTTATTCAACAAGTTATAAATCAACAATGTAGAGTCCATGTTGCTTTTTCCTGTGGATTTCAAAAGTAGTGGAGTACAGACACAGAAAGTCTACACAGGCAGAGTGTTAGGAGCTGCTGCTGCTTAACTCCATTTGTATGTGCTACAGGCTGTAGGCAATGCTGTTGCTACTGCTAATAGGCCTAGGCTGAGATGGAGAAGAGTTTTCAGGCCACATTTAATTTATCACAACGTACATGACATGGACATTGTAGAATGTTACAGGGTGGACAGAGACACAATACAGGAATTTTGTGACCTCTGCCAGCCTCAACTCAGAGCCAGAGCCTTTACCTCCCCATGTCTTGGCTGTGTACTGCTTGCATTACAGTCAGTCTTGAACTAATACTGTAGCAACTGTTGCATTTACAAGGTAAGTCCTGTACATGTACTGTATTGTATAATACTATTATGGCATGTCCTTGTATTTCATCACTTGGTACAGTAAGCAAGTAAAAGGTGGGAGATTTGTACTGAAATTAATGTAATATGTAACAGCAGAGAGTTATTTGACTTGTATATGTCCATTAATAAGTAGTAGGCATCAGGCATCAATGATGTACACAGGCGTACCTCTCCAAAGTACTGATGATCACTGCATGGCCTCAGTTTAGCACCATATGTTTGTACTGGAAAGTCATCACAGAGAGAAGTTAGAAAGTAATGAGACTCATTGGGGTTGATGACTTCATAACCCTCACAAGATCAAACAGGCAGGATATAAAACAAGTAGAGTAGCAAGAGCAACATATCCTTGTTTGTGCCATAACAGTAGCTCAGCATGGGTTACCCCCCTTTGAAAGAACAGTGTACCCCTACATGTGCCATAATAGGAACTCACCTTTTCTCCCCCCCAAAATAGAAGTCAATACTTGTTTGTGCGATCCAACCTGCTCTTCATTTGATGGCAATTGCATATCATAATATTCCCAGTTAATATCCTCACATATATTAAGGTAAATGATATGGACTGGCTTACACACTACATGTCTCTGAGTACTGGTTAGATAACTGATGAATGAACAAGAGACACAGAAAGGTAATACAGAGCTGTATATTTGCAAGGAATAATCATAACAGGTTGTGTGATCATTAAGTGCATTACATCCAAATATTTTAAATATAATGTACATGTAGTTTATGCCTTGATATTAGTGCACATTCAGTTGCACTTGGTTGTGTGAGGAATTACTTCATTTCTTTGCTGCAAAGTTGTTTGTGTGGCAAAGATGAATAAGGCACCCATCCTATTTTCTGAATGTGCATTGGAGTGTGAGTTGAGATCTAGACCTATGTAGACAAACCTGATGTGTACTAACATTTTCTGATGTGCATGTCATAGACTGATTATCTTCATTTCAACTATTTCTCATTTGTTTATTTTTATTTATTTATTTTTTATTTTGGGGGCCACTGTTTGCATGATACACCACTTAGCACAAATGTGTTTTGTTATGCTCATCTGGTCTGTGTGTAGAGTGACATTGCACAGACTGGTTCAATGGACCACCCTGGTAGCAGACAGGACCCTGGCAGCCACAAACATAGACTGTATGCACTCAGTTAAGACCTTTGGCTATTGTGCAAACACATTGCCCGACAGTGCGCACCCCCAAGCACAACAATTTCAAATACTGCAAAACCAGAAAGTGTGCACTCTCAGTAAGTGTGATACCAGAAATTGGCAGGAAAACATAATTTTACATTGGTCTTGATCTGTGGTAGACATGGCAAGCATTCTTGGAGAGGTTTTGAGATTCTGTGCTCAAAGATGGGGTGTTCAGGAGTTCAAAGTGTTTGTTGGACTCTTAGTGAATGAACATGGGCCCACACTTTTGCAGAGGGACTGTCGTGGCTCAGATTACACGTCAGAGCTATGGAATAGTCTTGTCCAGCTTTGACCAGTGCTTCCAGTATCCCCCACACTGGGGAACAATGTAGGGAACACTACAGAGACCTCTGGATGAGGAAGAGGGATACCTTTGAACATTGGATCAAGGAATTTAGGACTGGAGGCATCCCACAGATGTGTACATATCACTTACAGAGACTACTTGTAAGAGTTAAAAACTAGATATAATTAGGATTGGTATTCATAACGATATTCTGTTTTGTTTTATCTGCAATTGTCACAGACAGAGAACTAAATGCGTGAAGCCATGCCGCTAGATTGGCACAGATACAAGAAGCATTTGGTATGTATGCATCCAAACTGTACTGCTTTTTTAGCATTAAAAGTAAAGATACTTTTATTGGTTTATTATACAGTTGTATCAGATTGATCTCAACTGTAACAGGAAAGTATGCATGTATTAGTCTGGAGGAGAATAGACAGAGATTGTGGGTTAAAAACCACAGTTTCCAAATATACATTACTGTTAAGTTTTTATTGATATTGCAATGTATCATCAGACCTCTAAAGTAGTAGCACCAATGGCCTGCTGTAAACTGTAATCAGTATAACTGGAACACACATATATGCAATATATGCAAACATCAAAGTTGTTTGCTGCAACCTGTAGTATAGTGTGCATCTGTTATGAGCTGGGTAGTCTTAACAGTAAACAAAGTTATTTGTTAGGAGCTGGTAGTCTTAGAAGTAAAGGTAACAGAATAGAGTCAAATAATTGTATCAATGCATTGTTTGCCACATATGACATTGCTAATGTTCTCATTTGTTTTTCTCTCACCCTAACCCTTATCTTCTTTTTTTTTTCCACAGCACAATTGGGTAGGCCTACCCCACAGGATCCACCTGCCCCAATTCCCCTAGCTCTGGCATTAAGGCCTAGCACATCTAGGATGCAACCTGGTAGCATTCCCTTTGCTGCCCCTGCATTACCTGGCCCTTCAGGTAGTTCTGACCTGCAGGATAGGCCAGTGGTCCCCTGCAGGAGCAGTGGCAGAGGTGGTGATTTTATCACCAACGATGAACTGCCAGGGTTGGTGCAGAGTACTGTGTGCCACACAGTTGGTGCATGACTACGCTGGATGGAGACACTGCTGTTGATCATTGGACTGAATAACATGAGGAGACTCAGACATCAGACACTGCAGCCATCAGTTCAGTGAGGTGACAGTGATGACAGCTCAGTGGGTAATGACTCAGTTCTTACTGTCACCCAGCTTGAGATCTATGGGTTTGCGTTGTCCCCTCCTCACCCCAACCATGGTGTTCAGCCACCTACCTGAACTAGACATACCTACATCCCTTCCCCAACATTCCTGTCTCTCTTTCTCTATCTCTCTCTCTCCAAAAAAGGGACCTGTCCCCAAAGCAAAATGCCATCCCATACATAGTTCTCCATTTTACACATGTGTCTTCTTGACGTACTTGATTTGGTCCAGTTGGCCACACAACATGATTGTGTTGTGGTCACCCCACTCTCTGAGTTTGATACTGTAAATTCAGCTAATATTATGCACATCTGAACATTTTTTACTGTTGAAGAATTGGGTAGCTATGGTTCTTTCCTACATCCCTCCTGCACATTCCTGCCCTACTTTCACTTTGTTTTTCCTCTGATTGCTCCCCAATTCAAGACTTTCCTATCTTTCCCATTTCTTTTTCCTTAAAGCATAATTGCATGTTTGTGCACATCGTGCACTAATGATCAACTACTGCAAAAAGCAGTTGTAAATGTTATATATGGCTGTATTGGAAACCAGTACCATTTAGACATATTTTAGATACTCCATACCAACTATCACACTTTAGAATTTGGATTTACATGTAAAAGTATTTGAAACTGTTACATATACCTGTATTTGAACCCAGTACCATCTAACCCCAAAAATGAATGGATCAATGCATTAATAGGTGGTGCTACAGACTCAGTTACATAGCAGGTGTATTCTAGAGACTGAATAGCAAAGAGCAGACCTAACTGCTGTTGCATACACCTACTACTTAACTAACTCTCTGGTTGCAGGTATTCACTTACTGCAGTAATACATTCCATTATGGGGTCAGATGGTAATGGTTCTGAATACAGGTGTAGCTAATACATTGAACTATTTGTGTATTAGTGTTGCTTAATGATGGTGCATGATGCACACCATTGAGCACCATTGCAGACTATTGCTCACTAATGCTTTATAAATCTAAATGGGTATTGTACAATAATGCTTTATGAAACATCACTGGGGATTGCAGAATGATGCTTCATACAAAATTAATGGGGAAGATACCACATTGGTGATATGGGGAGCAAACACAGGGGAGTACAAAGGGAAATCCTTGCTAAACTGTGTCAGACTATTGAGTGCATAAAATACAATGCATTGCACACCATTGTGCAATAATTCTTTAAAGAAAAGAAATGGGTAAGACAGGAAAGTGGTGAAATGAGCAGCAAGCAGGGAGAAAAAAACAAGTGAAATGAGGGCAGGATTGTGCAGGAGGGATGTAGGAAAGAACGATAGCTATCCATTTCTTCAGCAATAAAACATGATCATATATGCAAAATATTAGCTGAATTTGGACTATCACATCCAGAGAAAGAGATAGAGAGAGAGAGAGAGAGAGAGAGAGAGAGAGGGGTGATCACAACACAATCATGTTGTAAAGCCAATTGGACAGAATCAAGTGTGTCATGAAGACATGTGCCCAAAATAGAGAGGTATGTATGGGATGATTTTTTTGTGGGACAGGTACCCATTTTTGTTTGTTTTGGAAGGAGAGAGTAATGTTGGGGAAGGGATGTAAAAATGTCTGGGTGAGGTAGGTTGGGTAGGTGAGGAAGCAGTTGCAGACAGACAAGATAAACAAGGCAGGAGACAGGGATGGTGAAGGACACAAGATGTGGGTGAACACCATGGTTGGGGAGAAGGTGGGGAAATAGAGATTCCATGCACATCAAGCTGGTTGACAGTGATAATCGAGTCCATAGCAAGTGGTTATCACTGTCATCTCATTGCACCCCTGGCTGCAGTGTTGACATATGCAGCTCCTACAGGTATTTTGAACCAGGGTGGAGAGCAGGCACTCCCTGCAGTGTAGGCATGCACCTACAGTGCAGCACACAATCCTACACACCATCCCTGGCAGTTTCTCTCAGGTGATAAAGTCACCACCTCCACCACTGCTCTTGGAGGGAGCCAAAGAGCTATCCTCCAGGGCAGAACTACCTGAGGGACCAGGTAGTAGAGGGGCAGCAGAGGGGATTCTGCCTGATCAAGCACCAGATGTGCTGGCCAGTGGTGCTGTAGCCATTGGAGTGGGAGCAGGAAGATCCTGTGGGACAGGCCTACTCTGCTGTGCTGTGAAAAAAAAAACAACAAATACAAAAATGAGAAGATAAGGGTTGGGGTGGGAGAAAAAAAAAGGAGAACATTAATAACTTATTATGTGACATGCAAAGTATTGATACAATTATTTGACTCTATTCTGTTATCCTTACTTTTAACACTACAAACTCCTAACAAATTTCACTACTTTAAGTTTACCCAGTTCGTAACAGAGGCACACTATAGTACACATTGCAGCCAGCAATCCTTGATCTGTGCATACATTGCATATATGAATGTTCCAGTTATACTGATTACAGTTTACTGAAGGCCACTTGTGCCACTGGTATAGAGGTCTTTAGTTGCATTCCAATAATGCTGAAAATCTAACAGTATTGTATACTTGGGAAATGTGCTTTTTGAAGGCACAACCACCGATTACTCTCTAATACTGTACTGTTATTTTGTCATACAGACTACTGCATGCATACTTTCTTATTACAATTTAGAGATACATGGTCACTGTCATTTGAGAATATGGAATTGTTGCTTTGTGGTACAGACTAAGGTATGCATACATTATTTTACAGTTGAGATATACATGCTCAATTTGATACAACTGTATTACATACCAACTAAGCCATCCTTAACTTTTAATGCTACTAAATTACTGTTATTATTATTATTATTAAATTACTATTTAGAACACTACTGTTCTGATGCATACATACCACATGCTTCTCGCATCCTTAACAAATGGTTGGCAATTGGACCTCACATTCAAGGCTTGCTCCATGGCAGCTGTGGAAAAAAACAGAACAGAATAGAATAGCATTATGAATACCAGTCTTGACTATATTCAGCTTTTAACTCTTATAGTTACTCACTGAAATTGATGCATACACATCTGTGGGGTGTCCCCCTTACTAAATTCCCTGATCTAATGGTCGAGGGTATCCTGCTTCCTCCTCTGGAGCTCATCAAAGTGATGTCTGTATTGTTCACTAGTGTGGGGGATACCTGTAGCACTGGTCAAAGCCCTGGTAATACTGTTCCAGGCTTCAGACTTGTATTCTGAGCCTGAATAGTCCCACTGCAGCAATGGGGTCCATGTTCCTTAACTAGGAGCCCAATAAAGACTTTGGACTCCTGAACACCCCACCTCTGTGCTTGGAAGTGCACTCCCTCACCAGCAACACCAGACATGCCTACCATAGCTCAAGCTCAATGCAGAATGAGCATTTCACACCAATTGCATTTTGTATCCTGATGTTTTCCCAGCAATTGCACATCTCACACTTACTGAAAAAGTGCTCATATTTTGTTTTTTCAAGATTTGAAAATGTTGTGCATCACTTATCATCACAAAAACATGGTAGTTGATGGTATGCACTGACAGCAATGTGCTTACATGATGGTAAGTGATGCACAAAAGTGGTAAGCAATGCAATTTCAAGGTTATTTGGTATACAGGTACTTGTGTAAATGTGCTAGTCAAATGGATCATGCCTACAGTTGTCCCACACTTACAGCTGTTGCCACAAGAAGGTTGAGAAAACAGATGTGTATGTTGCACTTCATTGCTATAATCCTCAATGTCACAGCACTAAAACTACATTTGCTCATCCTGTACTAGAACCCCAGACCATCTGCACTCCACACCTACACTTACCACCTGCTGAAACAGGAGTAGTGACATGATATTCCTTATCTTCATATTCATTGTAAAGTTCTCGCTGTTAATAACAGCTCAATGCAGCTTACTATGTTTATGCGATAACCAATATTATTAATTGAATACATCAGGTTTATGTGTGTGGCTATCTGGGTCCTATCTGTAACCTGAGTGGCCCATTCCTCCAGTTTGTGCACTGCTGCATTTCACCAAACCAGGTGAGCACAGCCAAATATGTTTGTGCTAAGCAGCACATTGTGCAAACAGCCTAAAAAATATAAATAAATAAATAAATAAAATGGAGATATAGTTGCAATGATAAATGAAATGCAGACATAGTTGCAATGAGGAAAAACAATCCATGGTAGTGCCCCAAACAAATTTTGATGAAGAAAACTCAAGTAAGGGAAATACAATTGCCATGCTGTCCTACAATCCATTTTCACAGCCAGCAACATTACGGGCTGGATTCAATAAAGCCTACACTAAGTGTACACTAAGTGTACACTGTTCTGAGGAGCAGACAACACAGATATAACACACACCTTCTTCCTTCTAATTTTAGTTTTCCTACTGATATTTTTACTGCTTTAAATATTGACAGGGCTTCATAAAGGTTACCACAAAGTGGAGACTACATGTACACTTAGCATAATCTTTCTGAGTGACTAGAAAACACAAAAACAAAATAAGAATTTTATTTAATACATATTGTGTACACTTAGTGTAGGCTATATTGAATCCTGGGATACAAGTAAATGCTATCCGCATCATACCTCCCAACTGTCCAGAATTTTGCAGAATGTCCAGATGTTTGCATCATATCTTTGGGCTGTTCCTTGTAAAATTTGTGGTTTTCTAGAAAATCACTGAAGATTGAAGTCAATACATAATGACATACGTTTGAGTTTCATACTTCAGATCCTTCAGAAAATGGATGCTAACACAAATCCTATTATTCTAGCTACTTTCTGCATTTATAAGAACAATACTGTAAATCTGTCCCTAGTTTTGGGTCTTTGTCCCTCCATTATTTTAAGTCTTTGTCCAGATTTCTCACACTAAAAATTCGGGAGGTAAGTTACACATTCATGTTACAGGTTTTGCTGCTAGTAACACTGGTGCAAGTCACAAAACCTTGCTTACGTGCGCCGTGTATCAATATGTATGGGGCGATGCTGCATGATGAGTAATATCGCGTATGAGAAAACACTCGTGTAGGCTCTGTGCGAAACCTACAAGCAGTTTATTGAATTCTGGGGTATGTATTATCCCAAAGAGCAGTCAAGTTGACAAAGTAGTATTTTTAATATAAATAATTTCCTTTTAGATTACCTTACAGAGTTACAAGTCGCTGTGTACCTCCATATCCTCATCTATTTTCTTTTGACAAAATTATAGAACATTATGGATAACTATGTTACTTTGTTTCCTGTTAGGAAAAGAAAGGATTGTGCTTCCTAAGTTGTTAAGTGACCTCAGAACATATTGATACCCAGAGGTTGTAGGTATAGGGTGGCTTGACCCCTTCAAAAGATTTAGGTCCAACTTACCTACAGTTATATAAACAACTCATTGAGAAGCAGTCATTCAACTGCTTTTTCACTTGTTTATCTCACTCCCTCATTAGGTTTCCTACCAAAATTGGTTGACTAATAGTTCATTGAGAAGTCCATCTATACAGTCACTGTACATCCAACAGCATGTCGAAAGTCTGCTTTAAAATGCATTTTTTGCAGCCAGATACAGGCCCTTGCACCTTTCACATGGAGGGATGATGTCCCTCCTCCCCCTGCTACATATTTTATGCATGCATGCATGTATGTATGTATGTATGCATGCATGCAGTACCACTTGCCTTAGTGGCTTTTTCAATGAAAAAACATGAATAAAACTCTTAAGGTAAATTATGGTCTGCAGGTTTTACTTTTGTTAAATTAAAATATGAGCCCCTTTGAGACTTCTACTTAAGTTAATTATTTACTTCACTCTTGGCATAAAGTAAAATGAAGGAGAAAATATCAATCTTAGCTTACATGGCTACAAAGTACATTGCAGTTCTGCAAAAATCATGTTTGCAAGATGTCTGTTAACCTATAACCTCCATCACTTCCTGTACCATTGCCATAGAATACTTAAACCCATCAAACTGGTAACCAAGCTACTTTTCATCCAAACAAACATGGCTCTCTTTAACCTTGATGATGTAAGACATTTGAGATCCAAGATAGTGGCTACCTGTATACACACCCAAAGAAAAAATGTATTTTCTTTGTACAGTAAAACAGATACACAGAAAAGAAAAAATAGCTACTAGAATGTTTTTGTTGTTGGTTAAAATGTTATAATTATTTTCTAAACAATTAATTTACTCATATGGACTGCAACAATGCAAAGCTTTAACAGAATTATTCCAAATGTTGACAGGAAATATGCTCATTATTCAAGCTTGGTATAAATACAGAAACACAAGTTTTATTATTCAGGGTGCTATAACCATTCAAAGACACGGTGACAGCTTTCTTGCACTTCCAGATCCACAAAAATCAACATTTTTTTTCTATTAACCCAGCTTTCTAAAATTGCAAATGCAGAACTAAAGCTTCATTAGAGTTAAATCAAACTGTAGCTCTTTTATTTAAAGCTACAGCCTACACTTCACATATATCCATTCCTGCAGCCTGAATGCCTTTATTTCCCAAGAACAAACTCTGCCCCACACATATCCCCAAACAGACCTGCAATGTTCAAGCTGTTTTTTTTAGCTCACTGTTATATATCGTTACTCAGACATTCTTCCTTGTTATTTACTTACAAATAAACTATTCATAACAAGAGCTTGAAATTCACATATAATTTATTGCTAGTTAACACCCCAAGTAGGATAACTGATGCTTCATCATGATTATCAAAAGCTCTTGCACTTGTTTTTATTACATTCAGACAGTTATACCACACAATCCACCTAGGCCATTGTCCTCCTAGGCCTTACTTCTACAAATCCAAACCTAGAACTGCTTGACTGACCAATTAAAGCAATATAACGTTTACATCCTGTCTTTATCCTGCCTAGTTGGTTCTGTACAGCCTGGTGTTTCACCTGTCACTGTTACCTAATTGATAGTTTGACCCTATGCAGGATTCCAGTCCCCTCTTCCCAGTTTTTGCTCTATCTCTGATGGAAGGATGTAGCCAGGGCAATGTAGTTTCTGCCTAAGCTTCTCTTCTAACAAGTGCAGTTGGAGAAAAACTGACTGCCTGCTTTACCTTTTACTGGATCATTAAATATTCTATCAGTTTTTTTTGTGTGGAGTTTGGTATTATCAGACCATGGTGTATGCAGCATTATTGCTCTGTAATGTATCATGCACAACAGGTGCATGTGTATACACACAGCTGCATACATATCTTCTATTTATTAATTTACACGTTGTTGACTGGGTCAGTCCCATGAAGTCAGTGACCTCATTTCAGTGAAGAACCCAAGGTGGTATTCATACTGACTGACTAGGAGAAATTTGGCCAAGGGTCCTGAGAACTCCTCTTTTGCATAAGTCCTATGGGATCTTATAAATCCACCTGTGATACCACCAACTCAGGCAGATGGGACCTCAGTTTAATGTCTCATCTGAAGGACAGCACACTTAACATTGCAATACTCCCTTATGCTGCACTGCAGTGTTAGTACTGGAAACAAATCCAAGCATCTTCTGCGAGTATATATTCTTCCAACCCCAAAGTCACATGCGATGGAAAACACACTTAGGAGTGCTACACTTATCTTAAACTGCACTGTGATGTTAGTAATGGAAAACAAATAAATAAAAAACTGTGCTGTGCGGGGGTGGGAGTTAGATCCCTCAACTTTCTATTCTTCCAACGTGAAAGGCAAGTGTGCTACTTGTTCAGCTACTGACACCAAGACATGTGATTGCAAACAGGCAGACAGACAAACAGATAGATATGGAATGGGTGCTTTGTATAGAAAATCATTTATTCTGTGTTTAACCTGCAGTAACTCTGGTCTTTTCTTGATGTACTGAGATGTAAACTGGTATACTAGCACACTCTTCATTCAGCTTTTTTCACAAATTAATTTTCACTATTTCATATTATCTTTGAATATACTCAACACAGAATAAGCTGTAATGTTCACAGAAAGATTGACATATTTCCTGCTGCAGTTGATAAGGTCATACCTCTCAGCTGTTCAAATTTTTGTAGAATGTCCACATTTTTTGTCTCATATTTTGGTCTGTTCCTCACAATTTGTAGTTTTTTGACAAATTACTGAGGACTTAAGTCACTAAATTCACATATTTGAGTTTCAGACTTTATATCCTTCAGAAAATTCATGCAAAGACAAAGCCTGTATTTTATCAACTTTGATTATTTAAAATTTGTCCTAGTTTTGGGCCTTTGCACCCCCATTATTTTATTGGTTAAGAGGTTTTGAGGTATGGGTAAAATACTTTAACTTTTAACAGTATTTTATGAATCTGAACATCTGGAGAGTATCAGAGTCAGTAATGGGCAGTGTAAAATATTTTTGTCCCTAAAAATCTCATCACTGGTTCTCTGATAATAATAATTATTATTATTATTACTCTATTATATTTTTACTATGCCAGTATCTATCAATAATACCTGATGACTATATTAATTGGTATGTAGGTCCAAGCAGAGTAACTCAGGTTTAGTTCCCATAATTCCCTTTTCAGCATATAACTTAAGCTTCTCCCTTACTCTTACTACACAAAGTAATGTGACTAGTACACTAGCCAGAAACAAAACATATTCTCATTTTAACTGTTTTCATTTACTGTTCTTCAATAAACTTGTAAATGATTAACAGCATTACATTTTTATATAATCTGTATTCCTAAATCCTTCTGTTAACACCCCTTGTAAAAGTAGCAAAATTGCTGGACTGGTGTATTTACATCCCCTGCTGGCGGGGTCATACCTATCGGCAATCAGCCTGCACAATGTGCAGCATTTCAGCACGTTATTTATTTGCTATCACTCAGCGCTGTTATTCTGCTGAGTTGTTAACTAAACATGACTGCAAGACTTAATGCATGACAGCAGGCAAATGAAGGGCATTCTTCTTCAGTAGACAACCCCCCCCCCCCCCCCCGGTTATCCAGGAGCAATAAATGTATAAATAGAACAAGTCTTAAAAGAACTAAACCAGAATTAACCCCCTCAAGGCACATGTATGAAAAAAAGTATAAATCAAGGTAGTACAGTGTGTACTGCCTAGAAAGAATGCAAAAATGAATGTTGAGTTGTTGCTTTTAGAAACTGTCTCAGACAAAGTTACTTTCTCATCAGTTATAATTTCCCTACTCAATTTAACATAGATATTGAAATTAGGCTGTCGGGAGTGTTGGTCGCTCATTTAGTCAGTGGCATTCTCTTAAATTTTTTGTACACATGCCAACAAGAGGATGGCCTCAGTCATGAACTTTCTCAGGTATATATTTTTAAAGATAATCGGATTAGAACAACAGTTGCTTCCATGATTAGAGATGCTGTTAACGGATGTAGCTATTTTAATTGATGAGAGCAACTCATGCAAGAGTGGAAACTGTAGTAACAGATATTTGATGTGTTCATTCTGCTTAATGTTCAGTCTGTTTTTAATTCACAAGGGACAGTGGCTGCTTCAACAGCTGTAGCAAAACAGAGCTTGGGAGCTCTTAGTAATTGTCTTGGATATTTTACAAATAGCTCATGCTTGCTGATGTGTGTTTTTAACTGATTTGTGTGAACAGTATTTTTTCTCCTGTATGTGCAATGGTACTTGTATTACACATAGAGAAGAAGGCACCTTATAGTCTCTGAAATCTAAGTCAGAATAATCTACTTGAAGTGTATTCTGGGTAGAAGACAGCATAAAGATATTGCCAGAGAGCAAGCAAAGCATTGCCTTATCTTCACTTTACCTCAGTTTACAGATATACTTATGAGAGAAAGTTCTTCATTGTCATATGTCTCAGATTCTTAGCTAGCATTGCCTTATCTTCACTTTACTTCAGTTTACAGATATACTTATGAGAGAAAGTTCTTTATTGTCATAAGTCTCAACTTCTTAGCTCAAGAAATCTGGACAAAGACTAAAATAATGGGGGAGGGGCAAGGGCCCAGAATAAGGACAGATTTTAAATGTTGTTCTTATAACCTTAGAAAGTTGCTAGAATAACAGGATTTGTGTCAGCATGCATTTTCTAAAAGATATGAAGTTTGAAATTCAAATATATATAATTATATAATGACTTCAAACCTTATTGATTTGTTAGAACACAAACAATTTTATGAGGAACAGACCAAAAATATGAGGCAAAAATGTGGACATTGTATGAAAATCTGGACATTTGTGAGGTATGTACATTGCCACTGATGTTTCATTGCTAGAGTTTGTGTTCCTTAGAACTGTAGAAGATATAGGTACACATGAACTGATAAGTTAGCAGCACATTTCCATGTTTCTTTATTATCTCTCTCTCACTCCTCCATCTTCAGACCTTCCCAATAAAGCACTTCATCAACCCTTTCATTTCATATGGAGTGAGACATGACCCATTCATTCCACAGCTAGGGTGAGAAGTCTATGGTTCATTCGTTTTCAGTATGACAGAAGAACCGCATCAGCCAACTGTTCCCCTTCTGAGACAAGTTTTGAGGGACTGTCAGGCTGTCATGTATGTGAGGGCCTTCTTTCCTCTACTAACTCCATATGACCAACACTGTGTCAGTGAATTAATACTTCCCAGCATGTCCCCTGACCTATTTAGCTTACAGCTTAAACAGTGTCTGCTGTTTAAAAATCTCTTTAAGAAAAGTAGCCCCTTACTCTACTGATACCCTTGACTTGCTTAACGGTGTTATCATGCTACTTTCTATTTTCTTTCTTTGAAAATGTAAGGAGGAATTATTTTGTCTGTCTTTATAGTGGGTATAGTGTAAACAGTGCACCATTTCCTATTCTCCTCTGAATCATCTTAATACAGGCTATATAACACTAAGAAAAAAAAAAGACTTTTCTGGACACACACACATTAATCCAAATGACACCTTGCTAACAGCATATTTAGAAATAAAATAACTTCTGTCATCCACTGGTGATGCCTGTTCCTATGTATTCCTGTCTTCTGCAACCAGCCCTACTATTCAGTTAATTTTAAAAAAATTAACAAACATTCATTTGCTTACTTATTATGATATGTGTTACTACTTCTAAATACATTCCACAACTGTTATTCCAACTACTTGACTTCTAACAGAGTACTCAATTCCTGTTTTTGTTCCTAGCACATTATTTTGCTTTGCTTCTGCATTGGGTTTAATCTGCTAAATATAAGACCAGTACTGCAGTTTGATGTTGTTGCTGTTCTGTCATTTAGAAAGTGTCTAGTACCTGGTGACCTCAGTGACTTTAGTACATCAAGCCTGTCTGTAAACAACTGCATTATTAAAGTCTTGTAGCTTCATATTTATTACGTCAATAATGCTCTCAATCCATCATAATCTCTGCTGTCCACTTCTTTTGCTTTGAATAACTCAGGCATGTGTGTCTTCTCTAATGAATCTTCCTTCACATTATGTGGCCAATGTATTTGAAATTAGTTTTTTTATATTAGACCTTCAAGTGAACAGCCTGACTAAGGGATTCAATAAACTCTGTGTAGGCTTACCGTGAAGCCTACATGGAATTTATGTGTTTGTGTGGTGAACAGCACCGTGCTAATTACATATGCATGCTAAGAACTGTGTTTAAACATAAGCAAGTGCAGTTTTGTGGCCAGCAACAGTGTTACTGGCCAGGAAAACATGTAAAGCAACATGAACACCTACAGCAATGTACACCTGTTTACCTGCAGGTACAGGCAGGATGGAGTGGGTGAAGAAGAGTGTCAGGAGTGATTTGTGACAGACGAGTACCAGTAAGAGTGAAAGGGAAGGTCTACAAGAGGGTAGTGAGACCAGCTATGTTATATGGGTTAGAGACAGTGGCATTGATAAAAAGGCAGGAGTCAGAGCTGGACGTGACAGAGTTAAAGATGTTAAGATTTGCACTGGGTGTGACGAGGATGGACAGGATTAGGAATAAGTATATTAGAAGGTCAGCCCAGGTTGGAAGGTTTGGAGACAAAGCCAGAGAGGCAAGATTACGTTGGTTTGGACATGTGCTGAGGAGGGATGCTGAGTATATTGGGAAAAAGATGCTAAGGATGAAGCTACCAGGTAACAGGAAAAGAGGAAGGCCCAAGATAAGGTTTATGGATGTGGTGAGAGAGGACATGCAGGTGGTTGGTATGACAGAGCAAGATGCAGAGGATAGGAAGAAATGGAAACAGATGATCTGCTGTGGCGACCCCTAATGGGAACAGCCAAAAGAAGATGATGAAACTAGGTGTGTGGGATTGAGCAGAAAGCCACACTGACTACCAGGGTTATTAATAAAGCAATATAGATAGTTCCAACACATTACATGAAAGCGCATACAGTGCAGATTATTGTGGAAACCTGTTCAAGTATACTGAATAAAAGTGCAAATGATCAGTAAAGGTACATAGACTGCATTATAAATAAATAATCAGGGAAATGTGTGAATTGAAAATGGAAACACAAATGAATTGCAGGAATGAACACATGGGAAAAAGATAGGTGAAACATGGTAATGTACAGCAGATGATGGCATGCCGATGAAGATAGTTGTAGCATGGACACTAATCACATATTGACATGATACAGTTATTGTATATTATGTGACTGTCACAGAAGATGACATATCAATGGAGAAGATTGTATAAGCATCCTGACATGGACAATGGAGAGGACATATATCAGGGATGGTATATACAGTAGGGGTTATGTGCATATTGTGAAGCTGTAAAACACAACTCCGCACAAACTATTACTCCAAACAAAGAAGCCGAGCCAATGATCCACACAAAAGGTTTTATTTAGCGTTTTCATCTCCACAATAGAAACCTCTTCAGAATAAACTTAGCTACCACCCAACATCCTTTATACATAGATTAATTAATCAATTAAAGACATAATGTGCCTCTTAAAGAAATATACATTTCTTACTATCAAATCCTTCCTTTTAAAAACATTCCTTAAAACATAACCCCAAAATAAAAAATACAACTACATACATATGTTTAACATTATACAACCATATATATTGTCATACCAAGTTTAAACCCTCCGTTTTGTTACATAACAAATTGTGCTTTTAATCTTAAAATAGAACTAATGGACACCACACTATTTAATCCAGGATATTTAGATGCATTGTTCCTAATTTGCCATCTAAGCTCTTTTAATTCTAGGTAGTCATTCAGTCGACCTCCTCTTTCCCCCCAATTTTACCCGATCTATAATAATAAACTTAAAACTATGTCCTTTGTGACCTATTGTATGTACAGCAAGTGCATTTTTTGTGTCTTTTTTGTCTATGTCATAGTAGTGCTGATACACCCTGCTCCTAAAATCATTAATTGTTTTTCCAATATAAAAACTGGGACACATGGAGCATAGGGCTAAATATACCACAGCTTTACTACTACACGAAAACTTTCTATTAATTGTGTATTTACCATAATTAGGAATATGTATCTCTTTTGCTTCAATCATATGTTGACATTGCAAACAGAACCCACATTTTACCATACCATTCCAATTACTTGTATCTTGTTTTTGTCATTCCAACATATTTTTATATTTAGTACAGAAAAATATAGTGGATGTTGTTAAACTAAGACATACTAGAGCCAAACCATATTTCTCGGAATCAGTGGAAACCAACACAACTTGCAGTAAAAGAAGTAATTACAATTCCAGCAAGTTGAGTATGTGCTTCAGCTATTCAAGGAATATTAGACAGTATACAGACATTATTAATAAGCATTGGAATATTCTGACCACTGATAGGCAGGTGAGTAAGTTCCTGGATTTGCAACCCAAATTCACCTTTAGAAATAAAAGATCCCTAAAAAGAAGGCTCTGTAAGACGAGGGATCATGTTAAAGTTGCTGGTATAGGAGGAACTAGACCTTGTGGGAAATATCAGTTTTGTATGTATGTTATAAAGGATTTGGATTTCTGGCATCCGGACACAGGGGAGGTGTTTAAGTTCAAGTCAAGTGCAACATGTGAGAGCTCCCATGTTGTTTATTTGGCTGTATGCCAAGTGTGCAATAAATTTTATGTTGGCAAAACTGATAGACAACTAAAGGACAGAATGAGAGAACATGTTTATCATATTAAGAAAAAGAGCGCATTTAATGCACTGGCAAAACATGTGAGTGAAACCAATGACCAATATACTTTTAGGTTTATGGTTTTAGGGAGTTGTTTTGAGAATCAAAGGGGAGGTGACATTAGAAGTAGAACGGAAGGGCTAGAGGCTGATTGGATTGTGAGGTTAAGGGCGGATGTAGGACATGGCCTCAATGACCATATACTTTTGAGACTCATTCTAAAAACTAGACCGTTACGTAGATAGTTTTATACCTTTATGAACATTTTAAATGTGTATTTTATATTTTTATGTTTTTGATACACTTTTTATGTATGTAATATGTGTTCTATATGTGTTGTTTTGGAGAATTCTTTATACCTTTAAATGTTAAATGGTTGCTCATGTGACTATAATTGAATGGTATAAGAATGGTGTTTTAGTTTAATATGGTATACACATGAAGAAGCATCTAGTGAAAGCACTTGTGTTTGCAGACATTAAATCTTTTGGAGAACCTGGAGCCTTGCCTTTGCTTGTTTATTGCCATTGCAGTGAAAATATGTTTTCTTTCCTTAAAAAGTACCTTCCGTTTGGCTGTGTTTTTACATGCAATATGTTACATTTATATTATAAGAATATAAATAATTTAGTTTTCTTTTTACATTTAAGCAAACTTTTTAACAACTACAAAACTATGAGCGATGATTGCTCCAAGTAATCCTTACAATGTGCATATATTGCACATATGCTTGGTTAAATAATACAGATTAAATTAACAGAAGGGCATTTATGCCATTTCTGTTGAAATTATTATGTAATATTTTATATGATTTTACTATATAGTTCTTACTTTTGGTACATGAACCCACAATGTATGACTATAATAGAACTGTACAACTGACTCCTACAGTTGGCTTGTAGTACAGACTGAAGCATGTATGCTTGATTTTACAGTTAAGATATGCATGCGTAATCTGTTACTACTGTATAGAAGAGCAAGATTTTAGATAAAATAATAGTTATGTTGTGCTGCATACATACCCCTTGTCTCCCTCAGTCTAAATGCTTAGCATGGGCTTCCCTCTTTGCCATTATATCCTGGTTGGCTATGTAATAAAAAGAAGAGAACAAGAGAAGAGCATTATGTATACCAGTCTTGCCTATATGCAGCTTTCCATCTAATTTAAATTTTCTTTATCTGTATACTTACCAACTTCAGGATGTCAACAATCCTAAACTCAGCCAGCCACTGTTTGAGTGTATCTTTCTTGCACATTTTGAGGTTATCAAAATGGTGCCTGCACTGCTCTCCAGGGCTTGGAATGCCAGTTGCACTGGAGACAGCCTTGGCCGGATTATTCCAAGCCTCAGATTTGTACTGAGACCTGGTATAATCCCCCTGCAGCAGCCTTCGGTTGTGGTACTGTACAAGGAGTCCAATAAAACTTCTGAACTTCTCAACACCCTACCTTTGATCCCTTAATTGGGCACCTTTCCTTTCCCCACAAAGTCTGCGCTGTAAATTTTCCCTTAGAACTAGGCAAGCCTCAACTCAAGTGCTTCAGATCAGCTGCTCTTATTGCAGCACTTGCAAAACAGGAATCAGCACTTGTCCTAATCTCCTAGACAGCACTATTATTTTCCAAATTTCCTAAACAGCACTATTATAATATAGCATAAGACCCCCGATCGTCCACAGGACTTAAGTTCAATTTACTCTTCAAAGCATGTCCAGAGGTCAGCTTCAGGTGTACTCTCCAGTTCATCTGGTGGAATTGTACATCCTGAGGCAATGTCACAACTGCCTCATGTATACAGACAACCCTCTCCTCTTACCTCTAGACACAAACACTTGTGAGAGATGCAAATACACAGCCAGACTGGAGGCTACGTGCTCTCAACCCATGACTGTAACAGACAGTCAAGAGGATAAGGGACACACTTGCATCACACCACCTGTCACACATGAATCTACAAAATAAGCACCGGCAAAACATACGCATAAATACACAAAAACATATTCGGAGGCACTAGGTACCAATCTGAAAAAGAAACAGTGCCCTCCAAAAGCAGACAAACAAGCAACCTGCACCCCCAAACACGAGCCAGAAAACACATAATTCCCCTCAACAATGTGCCTCACAACAGCCCTTAAGGCAAAACACCATACCTAACATGCTAGTAATAGGAAACTTTATAGTAAGGCACACAGATGTTCCACTCACCAGGCTGAACAAGGAGAAGGTTACTGTCAGCTGCCTGTCAGGTGCTCGGATCAGCCACATAACACAAGCACTTAGGTCACTCCAGAAAAAGTACAAGTATGACGCTGTCATTGTACATGTTGGTGTGAATGATCTAAGACGTACCTCCCTGGACTACATGAAAAGAGACATTGAGGAGCTCTCTGATCATGTAGCCCAAGCTGGTATGACCCTGACCTTGAGTAGCATACTACCTTCACCTAGAATGATACCACAATACAAAGACAAAATGATCAATTTCAACAATTGGCTAAGCTTCTGGTGTCATTCTAAGGGGATCCAGTGTCTGTCTGCCTGGGATGACATGATAGACAAGCCTCGCTGTTTTGCCAGAGATGAGTTGCACCTGTCACACCTAGGTTTTTGAATACTGGCCAAGGCTCTTGCCGTCCTCATAGTGCCTTTTTTAGGCAAGGCTCAAAGGACAAACCAACTACCGTAACCAGCGCAGGTAACCAAAAACTAAGGGTAATGTTACTCAACGCCAGAAGTCTCAACCTCAAAATGCACACACTCGAGGCTCTCCTCAGCATGGAGAAAATCAATGTTTGTGCAGTGACGGAAACCTGGTTCAAGGTTCAAGAGAGCACCCCAGCACTGCCAGGATACAATTCATATCATACCTTCCAGCCTCAGTTACCGGATCACAGTACAAAGGGCGGAGGTGTATCCATATTCATCAAGGATACCCATATCTCCAGGTTAGTAGCGCAGCATGATGCCCCAGAGATCATCCATGCGCAACTATCAGCAGGCAAAACCACATTTCAAGTTGTAGCCGGTTATAGATCACCCACCATGTCCCAAGATGCTCACTCTGCATCCTTGGGTGATGTCAACTACCCTGGTATAGACTGGGTGAACTACCAATGTTCCAACTCCTATGCTCAGCGATTCATAGAATTTATAAATTCAAATGCCCTTGAACAACTAGTATGTTCCCCCACTAGAGGGGACAACATATTGGATTTAATCATCATAAATATGGGCACCCACTGTACCACACCCATTATCACTCCCTCTTTGGTCAGATCCGACCACAAACTGATAACCCTGGACATCCTCACCCCTCCACCTCCCCCAGTCAAAAAAAACATAGTCAAAAACCTTTACAAAGCAAACTTCAAACTACTTGCATCCGAAGTGGAAAGCTTCACTATTCCCTTGCGGAAGGATAATGATATCCAGGATGTGGAATCCTACACCAAGGCACCCTATATGCATCTTCAGGATTGCATGGACCATGCTGTCCCAAATAAAACCAAGACTCCTTCCTCAAGCAAGAAGAAACCAGTCTGGTGGACCTCGGCCATAAGCAAACTTTACAATAAAAGGAGGAGACGTATACAAAAAAAGGCCAAATCTCAAGTAGAAAAATCATCCCTGATCAGCATTAATAAGAAATTGAGGGCCCTCATCAAGTCAGCTAAAGCTAATTTTGAAAAGAAAGTTCCCAGGGATAACCATAAGGCCTTCTATGGCTACGTCAAAAACCTAAATGGCAACGCTCAGGTCTGTTCTGAGCTAGTACAAAATGGAACAAAATACACTGACCCTTCTGACATTGCCAACATCTTGGCTGACAGGTTCAGTGCAAATTTCTCCCCCCCTCACCACCTACAGGGCCTATTACCATTCCAGGGGATTGTGTAAGTCCAATTATTACTGATACATTGGTTAACAAGGCTCTATCTAAAGCTAAAAACACTGCCTCCATGGGACCAGATGGTGTCCCAGGCTGTGTCATACGCGAGCTCCAAAAGGAATTAACCCCGCATCTTAATACCCTGTTCAGTCTCAGCCTCTCCACAGGATATGTGCCCAGAGAATGGCGCACGGCAATGGTGGTCCCACTACACAAGGGTGGGGCCACAAATGACCCTGGGAACTACCGACCAATAAGCCTGACCAGTCTGATCTGTAAGGCTATGGAGCAAATCATTATGGAACTCATAAATGGAGAGATTGGGAACCTCCAGTCGCTGGACCCCACACAGTTCGGCTTCGTCAAGGGCAGATCATGCCTCCTGAACCTGGTGGATTTCTTTGAGACAGTTACTCAGGCTATAGATAAGGGAAAGGAGGTACACACGGCTTACCTTGACCTTGCTAAAGCATTTGACACCATTCCCCATTCGGGTATTATTGATAAGCTCACCAGCCTGGGCATAAACCCTTACATCGCAAGATGGATCGCAAACTGGCTCTCAGACAGATTCCATAAAGTAAGAGTAGCGAGATCTATGTCCGAATCCAGACCAGTAATGAGTGGTGTGCCTCAGGGCTCTGTCCTGGGGCCACTCCTGTTTGACATATACTTCACAGAAGTACAGGCAAGCACAGAAGGGCTGTGGCTGACTAAGTTTGCGGACGACTGCAAACTGGGTGCTATAATAGAGTCTCCGGCCGACATGGAGATCCTCCAGAAGGGCCTAAATGAGACTGATGCATGGTGTCAAAGCCATGGTCTCAAGCTAAATGCAAAAAAATGCATAGTAATCCCCTTTGGAAAAAATAGAGTACCTGCAAACTACAACATAGGAGGTAATCCCCTGAAATCTGAAGAAGAAATAAGGGATCTATGGACCCAAGTAGATAGCCAGATTTCCTTTGATAACCATGTTGCCAAAGTGGTTAGAAAATCCTTCTATGTGACCCATCTGATCATGAAAGGGTTCGCATCAAGATCTAAGGATGTAATGGTGCCCCTCTACTCTTCTCTCATCAGACCCATTATTGAGTACAATGCACCAATTGGAATATACCTGGCTAGACATCTCCAGCAGCAGGAGAGACCACAGAGGTACCTAACCAAGAGAATTACTGGCCTCAAACAGTTGCCCTATGCAGCACGATTGAAAAAGCTAAGACTGTTCTCTGTTGCATACCGCTTTCTCAGAGGCAATCTCTGTCTAATGTACAGAGCCATGTCCAACCCAGAATTGTTGAACATGCTCCATCTTAGCAAAACCAAATCTACTCAAGCTACATGCTCTAGGGATATAAACCTCAACAGAACAATGAATAGAACATGCTGAAGGGACAGATTCCCTTTGCAGAGACTTCCCTTACTATGGAACAGGGTCCTGATCTACATAAGACAGAGCCCCTCACTATCACTCTTCAAGAGGAACCTTGATGAGTGGATGGGTAACAGAAAGTTCACACCGGGGATCACACCAACAGCACTACTAGAAAGGGGCCAAGGGTACTAGCTGCTAGTACAAGGGTCTAGGGAACTACTAAAGGGGCAGTGAATACCGCACAACGTGGCTGGGCTAATATATGTCTTCGGGCAGATAGCTCAGTACCAATCTATGAACCTATGAACCTACCTTCAGACATGGTAAACAGGTAGGTAGTTAAGAGTGTTTTCTTGCCAATTCATGTTATCACATGTAATGCTAGTGCACAAACCCAAACAACCATGGCAACCACATTTACACAATGTTAAGTGAAGAGCAACAGTGCCAAACAGAGATGAACTTCGTTTTTGAAATAGGAAGGTTAATCTGATAGTTGGCATTACTTTATGGGTTGGTTGCTGTTGTGCCAGTTAGTTGATTTAACTTTGCAGACATGTGTTGGAGTATAATATATTTGACACATTTTTTGGGTAGGTTTACACCCTGATAAAATTAATTTGTACAATGTAGGATTCAAACCTCTGCAACATAGACAAAACATATTCTTCCACATAACTGATTTGTCATCCTTGCCACACAAGAAGTGCTTGTCAGACATGCTCATTAATTGTATCTAAATACACATGGCAGAGTGAGGGGTTAACTATATATGTGTGTGACCTCACAAGGTCTGGTTTATGCATTCATGTGTGTATGAGTACCAGTGTTAACTGAAGTCCATCTAAGGCCAGAAAAGACAATTATAATTACAGAAACATAACTGTCAGTATACCCTCAGACACACATATAATTCATACGAGCTCTAGTGCTATACATACTTACTGTAATATGCAATTATGTTTACAATGTTTTTTTTTATAAAAGTAAGTGGACAAGCATTACTTTGGCAATATAATTGAACAACCATAATTGTGCTGATACCCACAGTAACACATGTAATATATCTCTGATATCCTGTATATGCTCAATGCACATGCTATAGATATTTATTCCTATATGTAATTGTTTTTTATGAAAAAACAAAACAAGATATGTGGATAAGGCTGGACAAACCACAACTTCAAATAGCACAAAACAAGTATATCCAGCCATCGCAGTAGAAATTTCACTGCAACTCACGTTTATTAAAACAACTATTAAAACTACAGAAAAAACAATAAAACAATAAAAAGATGAGCGCTTAGGGAATGTTTTAACTTCTGTGTATCAGATCTGCGGAAGTGCCTGTGATAGGCATGAAAGCGCTCATCTTTTTATTGTTTTATTGTTTTTCTGTAGATTTAACCATTTATGAGTATTGTTTGCAGCAATGCAGCTCTGTCTTCTCTTTGTATAATGTTCATGCTTCTCTTATCTGAGCAGTAATCTCATATATGCAGTCTGTAAGGCATTTTGTATCATTGTCCTTAAGATGAATGAGAATATTTAAATGACAATAATATACAGTTTTCAGCAAAGGCAGGGGAGTTTGGATATTAGTAAATAGAAACTGAGAAATGTGTGCTGCTGACTTCCATTGAAAACCTTGATACAGTTACTACCCACTGTAGGTAGGAAGTCTGAATTGTGTATTCCTTCTCCCTCCCACTAACCATTCACAGTTGCAATCCATTAGCAACAAACACTATGTTTACATCTGCTATACAAATCATGGGGTTCAGCAATTCTAATGAGTTCATACCTCATTTTCATCTTCACTGTGCTCAGAGGCATGAGTCTGCACCATAACAAGGTAACCATGTAGGTAGGGAACTTAAAGGTGAGAGGACTTGTGTATTTGCAGAACACAGAGGATTGACATTCCTTTAGATTTATCTGCACAGAAGGCCTCTGTGTTGCTGAGGTATGCTTGTATTTTTCAGGTATATGTTAGATTTGTTCACATGGTATGAAGAAAACTGTTATATTTTATGTATATATATATATATATATATATATATATATATATATGTGTGTGTGTGTGTGTGTGTGTGTGTGTGTGTGTGTGTGTGTGTGTGTGTGTGTGCTTTAGGGGATTAAACTGTTATTTGTATGCACTTCTTATACTTCACTCTTGGCATAGGCATTTTTATCATGTATTGACTTTCACAGATAGACAGCTTTATTAACTGTCATTACAACTGTTATTGTTTAAACTGGTTACCTTACAGTCTTTTCTATCTTATTCCATGGCAATGTAGAATGATGTACTGTCAATGACACAGGGGTGTAATGCTTCTATGGTGGCCCATAGACACAGCCAAAGGAGGGCTGGGCACATTGAGAGGTGCCTAGCAATCATATACAATTTACTTTTGTACTGTACATGTGTACACATTTTGTGAAAAGTGTGTGAAAAGCATTCATAACAATGAATTATGTGTTATTCCTTGGATTCTGCAAACTGTCATCTTCCTGTTGTTTTGGGGGTGGGGAAGCCGAGTACTATTTGTGCATTTCCACATCAGAAGTGGGGTTTCAAGAGTTTTGCTCTTGCAGTTGTGAAGTCATCCTGGTATTTGCATGGGTGTACAGGGAAACTTGCATGTAATTAGTCACATGTTGTAGCATAGCATTCAGGAATTGATGTAGGATACTGGATGCTGATGCTTGTGATATCCCCAGGATATGCCCTGTTGGCCTTTGAAAGATTCCTGTAGCTAAACCTCTAAGTGCTACACATATCTTAGTCTCCACAGTTATTGGTTCCCCTCGGTTTGCCTTTGCTCTCAGTTGTAGATGACAGATGTTGTAGAGTTCCTGTAGTGTGTCTCTATCCACCCTGTAGCACTCTACAATTTCCACATCATGCAGACCATGGAAAGTTAACAGGTGTCTAAATACCCTTCTTCTTCTTGGTCGGGGGTCTATTTACAGAAGAAACAGCATAGACTTGTGCCTGTTGCACATACATATATATAATAGCAACTGGAGCCCCTAACAGTGTTTCCATGTAGACTACCTTCCGTAGTTGTATTCCAATAGGTTTTGGAATTTGCAATAAAAACCTACACTGAGTTTATACAATTGCTTTATAGCTTGTTGAATATCTCCTTCATCCTGAACTGTTGATTAGCATACAATTCAGCTGCTTATACTGCAGTTAGCATGCCACAGTGTTTATTGTGTTTGCGTGGCTCTACACATTGCTGCTTACTGAATACAAAACAGTGTGCTACTGTGTGCACATTGTGCCTCGACAAGCACAAAGTTTAAGTGGACAGTGTAGGCTTTATTGAATCTACACCTGAGTTTATTTCTTAAAGTACTGACTGATTTAATCTTCTTGAAAGCATGACATTTTCAAAAAACACAATTCAAAAGCACTGATTTTTTTGGCACAGAACATATAATTCAGTTATCACAGCCATATGTTATTACTGGGCAAACATAGCTTTGATAATAATTAATGATAAATAATAATGATAATTATTGATAATGTTATGCCTTTGTTCTTCCCAGATTTGCCATATTGTTTTGTCAAAGAAGAACTTTTTTTAACTTCATGGCTGCAATCAATGTCTTTAGAGAATCTGAGCCCAGGACAATATAAAATGTGTCACTGCTTCCATTTCTTTCCCATCTATTTGCAAAGAACTGATAGGACTAGGTGAATAATTTATTTTCTTTGAGGTTGAGCAGCAAGCCAGTTTTTTTTTTCTTTCACTTTCATCACCAGGCTCTTTAACTCTTCCTCACTTTCAGCTATTAGAGTGACATCATCTGCACAACTAAAGTTGTTAATATTTCTCTCAGTAATTTTGATTCCAGAATTTCATTCATCTAACTCATCATTTTGTATGGTATATTCAGTGTGTATATTAAATAAATAGGGTGACAATATCTACCCTTGTCACATTTCTTTCCCAGTCTTTAACCTGCTTGGTATTCCATATTTGGTCCTTACTGTTGCATTTTGTTAGGCATACAGATTCCTCAGGAGGCAAATAAGATGAATCAGTATACCTGTTTTTGTAAAAACTTCCCACAATTTGTTATACATTACATAGTCAAAGGTTTCTGAAGAGTCAATAAAGCAGAAGCAAATATTTTTCTGGGACTCCATTGCTTTCTGTATTATCCAGTGGATGTTGGCAATTTGATCTCTGGTGACCTTGCCCCTTCTAAAACTAACTTGTACATCTGGCAGGCCCATATGTTGCTGGAATCTAGTTTGCAGGTTATTAAGCACACACGTACACATGCAAACACACACACACACACACACACACACACACACACACACACACACACACACACACACACACACACACACACACACCTGTTGTTTGACAGGTTATTCATTATGAATTGCATAATAAATTCTTTCATATTTCCTTGTGCTTGCGCTCTGCATTGACCATCTTTAACTGCTGCTACAGTTTGCATCCAATGCAAGGTGACATTCAGCATGGATAAGTGCTTGTTAGGGGAGGAATTCACTCCTAGGAGAGCAAGTTCTAAGGGTGATGTGAGGCATGACTTTCTCCTGTTCCACATGCCATATTTAGTTAGTTACACAAATGTACAGAATCAGTACAGTCTGACATGGCTCTCTGCCACTAAAGCCCTGTAGGCTCCAAGGTCTTAGAGTGCAGAAAATCTACTGTGCCTTCCAGGAAGGGAGGAGGTGCATCTTTAGGAAGAATCAATCAGCAGCATGGCTCTGGAAGGATGAACTGGCACTTAAAATGACCCATGGGGACTCAAAGTGAACTGAGGCAACTGATGAGGAGTTCAAAGAGATGAGTTACTTAAGATTAATTCATCTGACAAGGAAAGTATAGAAAGATGAGACCATAGATATTCCCATTGTAATGCTGAGCTGTAGTGAGAAGAATGGCTAGGAGGAAGAGAATGATGCCATATTTATAAATACACAGGGACTGATATCTTAAAGCCAAACAACAGAAGGGGCAAGAGGTATAGAGAAATTGTGTTTGCCACTGTAATGTTAAAATAAAATAAGGTTCAGCCTGAATATAAAGCTCTAAAGAAGTTGCTGACATTGTTCATCGATAGCCCTTGAAAATACTGCAAAAAGAAACATAGTATCAAACAGCCAGAAAGGAATGAATCTCTCTAAATCAGAATATGCAGTAAATTAGTAATACAGCCAGGATGAAAAACAAAACTAATGTTCACTGAACTACAGCACGGTGCAAATATGGCTGCAGAACAGTCTAAAGAGTCACTTACAGTTAAAAGCAGAGGTTGTATAAATAATGAAATAAAAGGAATTTAAAAAGCAATACTGATATACATTCACAGCAAGGACTGGATCATGTGCAATTTTGGCAGTGATATCACGCTTTTCACAATTTACATTCATCCACTGCCATAGTTATAGAGGGAGAGATTTTGTAACAGGATCAAAACCAAGGATCAGCAATGGCTGTCTGCCACTCCTCTACAAGATGTATAGTTCAAATGCATTGAAAATGAAGGGACATAAATGCAGACTTAAGAACAGTCAGCCCACATTCAAGGGAATGAAGAGGAGAAATGAGAATCGGGAGGAATCACCTGCCATCAGCCACTAATTAAGCCTGATACAGCAGGCAAGAAAACTTGAAGGAGAACTGTGTAAAGCAAGGTCATAGTCATTAGCAACAGAGGACAGCAGAGTTTACTAGCCTTCAATGACCCATGATTTGAAAAGGAATGGTTTCTCATTACTGAAGAAAGTTGAGAGTTTGCATGTAGCAGAGCTGGGGTAGTTGGTGTTATGGGGTTCATGAGTGTATACATAATTTTGGCCATCAAAGATACAAAATATATGCGTGTGTGTGTGTGTGTGTGTGTGTGTGTGTGTGTGTGTGTGTGTGCGTGTGTGTGTGTGTTTGTATGCATGTATGCATAAATGTACATACACAGATTCTTGCATACACACACATACACACACGCATACACACACATAGACACACACACACACACACACACACACACACACACACACACACACACACACACAAACACACGCACACACACACATATTTCACCAAATAGTGATGATAGAAAAAATGTATCCACCTAGTCTGCCCTTTCTGGCATTAGGATATTGCAGGAACTCCTCCTTTCATTCATTAATCTAAAGTATTCTATAAAGTATTCATGGTCTGACAGTTTAAATTGTTCTGGTATCGAGTTTTACATGTCCACTACTCTGTTACTCTGTCAGTAAAATGTACACTCTGATGTCCAGCAAGAAGTCTGTGCCTCAGTTTTGCAGATGTGTCTGCTTTATGCTTGCCTCTCCTTCTTTTTTATACTTACTTCTGTCATAAATTTCTGGGGTCATTGTGCACCCTGTCTCCATTTTATCATTCAGGATAAAAATAATTTACCACTCCAGACTAGTTACAACCTAGTCTATCTTCATGTAGAATCTCCACACTAACTTTAAATGTTTCCTCCTGTGTGAGTGCCAGAACTGCTGTACACAGACAAACAGACACACACAGACATAGGCAGGGAGCCATTTCATATGACCCATATCTTTGTAGGACAGAACAGTATTAATTTGCAATGGCAGAAAAAAATATATACTTAGAAATTCAAACTAAGTAGATCATTCATGTTTGAAAAAATACAAATATAAATGTGTACCTCTGTGGAAAATATTGTTGTACTGTTTGCTTGTACTTGTCTACATTTTCATCTATGGTGAAATACTCAGCACCCTGATTGATGCAGGAACCACACCATCAGTTTATTCAGACTCCGTGGTAGCCACATTAATTCCTTTTCTAAACATTTTTTCCTTTTCGTAAGGGAGAGCTGGGTGATCTAATGTTTCATTTTTTTCATGCCAACTTTTTTTTTTCATTTCTCATTAAGCTGCACAGAACAGAAAGGCATACAGATTCCTTAACATACAATGTTTCTTTACATCTGTGATGTGCATTCTTCAGGACCTAGTTTATACACAGTATGGCTCCAGAGCTGTACTAAATGCATTTAGAGGTCCTCAGATAGAAATGTACAAGATATAATGGACTGCCACATTTAAATATTTCCAGGGGTAACATATGTGTGTTGCAATTAACTAGATATTATGGTGAAGTTTATTACATGTTGTGATCTACCAGGAAACAAATGTATATTATAACCCATTTGGGACGCCAACATAGCACAGACAGCACTACACAATCAGAATTTTCTGTGCCGAGAAAGTAACTAGACTAGAAGATAATTGTGGAGCATTAGACATGACAGCAACTGGAATGCAGTCAGGAAGCTGACGATTGGAAATTTAGGGTAAAACCACATCCTTTGGAAGCACTGTGGCTCAGAATGTTGTTGATTTGTTTATGCTCCCATCCCTTCACATAAACAAAATTACACTGCTGCTTCTCTGCAACAATTTATCATCACAATATTTTTGATACGGGAAGTCAATATTTTTTAGAAATAAATCAAATGATTTCACGGCACCATATCACAAGCATAATGCAGTAGAGATGCTAACTTTGTTGCTTGACCATTCTTCATTATATAACTCCAAAATATAGTAAATTACAGATTACAATACTATGAGAAGATCAAATTGCAAACCTTTTCAGATTAGCTTCAAAGCAGAGGGGAGTGTGAATACAATCATGTTTTGCAAGCTGTTACTGCCTCAGAATATTCAATACAAGTTTTAATGACTAGACTCCATATTTCCTATAAACTAGCACACAGCTATTACTTCATAACACTTAGAATGTATTGATTGTTGCATTCCAAAGAATTTACTATTTTAAATGACTGTTTATATCACATTTTAGTGCAGATAGAAAGAGTAAGTTTAAACCAGAGCTCATAATTTAACAAAATTATGTTTATATCGTCTGTTCCAGGCTTATTTTGATCCTGCTTCTACTTTTATTTCCTCCTTCAGTTCTGATCTCTATTTGGGCTGTCATCTCTTATGCCCCTTAATTTGCTAGCCTTAAGTGCTGTTAGCTTAGATGTAACAGAGTCTGTATTCAAAGATATACAGCAGATACTGCCCAAACAGCATGTAAAGCTGCATAGCTAATGTTCTACTGCAGCAGAAAGTGCAGTGGTGAAGAAATGGGGTGAGATGCTTTTCAGTGAGTATTTTGCTGTCAGATGTCTGCAGATAAGCATAGAATGGCTAGGTAGATATATATCAAGATTGCTAGAGCCACAAACTGTTTCTTGTACTGCTGTGGCAAGTTGATATCTGACCTATGCTCCTATACAGTCAGATGGAAAAACTCTCAACATAGAATAAATGAAAAAAAAATTAATATTTAGATAGGATTTTGTATATCAATATATATATAAGGCCAGGAGAGGGAAGACCTTGAAGCAGTCTTGCCCAAAAGCTTAACAGGAATTTGCCAAACAAGTTTTTTTTTTTTTTCTGGTCACTTTACTGGCTGTTTCATTTGCTTATGAGTGAGGAAATGTAGGAGCTATTCGTTACCCTAGGGTTTCAGAGACATGTGACCCATTTTTCTTCTGGGATGAGGACACCAGTGTTTATTAAACCTGAGTTTCTCATTTTACAGACGTATGCATTCCCCATGTGTACGCCTGTAGATGTCTAAGGGGCAATATACAATGGGCCAATGCAAGGGGTGTTGCTCAATTCTGTGAGTGAGGCAACATTCAAAGACCCTTTCTTCTAACAGCAAATGCTTCTGTGTGTTCTCTAGTCTCCATTAGGGAATTTCATAGAGAGCATGCACTACAGGCAGTTACAACCAACCCTCCCTGGCAAAAGAAACAATCAGATAAAATCTCATCATTATACCCCCTCCATCGCCAACTCCTTAGGTAACTGAGACACTAATCAAACCTGTGTCATCTGGGTCATAGTTATGGCCTTATCCCTGTGTGACAGATGAAATGGTAATGGTGGCCCTTGCAGTAACGATAGTGTGACATTTTTTCTTGGACTGCTTTGCTCTGACCTAGTATTCTCAAATGGGAATGGAGGGTGGATTTCAGAATTTGATATGAAAAACATTTAGCAACATATGATTATGTAGTTTTCTAGTTTATAATCTTGTTACTAGCTGACCCATGTCATACAAAGCTATGAGTGTTGGATTTCAGGAAGGTTAGACAAAATATTGATTGATTAATGCCAGTCATACCTCTCAACCTCTTAGTGCAAGCAATCTGAGAAAAACCTGAAGTATTGGGGGGATGAAGGCCCAAAATAGGGACAGATTTTAAATATTGCTCTTATATAGTTAGAAAGTTTCTAGAATAACGGGATGTATATTTGCATGCATTTTCTGCAGGCTATGAAGTGCAAAACTCAAATTTATGTCATTATTTAGTGACTTTACACTTTGATGATTTGCAGAAATCCATACATTTTCATGAGGAACGTATTAAAAATATGAGGCAAAAATCCGGACAGTTCAAAGGTATGCCGCCACTGGAAAACTCACCAAGTCTTTGTATAAAGCAAATAAACAAATCATGGGGAAAAAAAAAAGAAAAGAAAAAAATCATGATCCTGTAACAAGGTAGCATTAAATGTTTGATAAAAACTTGCAACACTTAAATATGCATAAACAGGATGAGAAAAACAGAAAACAATACAAAATAAGTCTAATGGAAACACGAAAAACAGAAAAGCAAAATGAAAACTGAAGAAATGACATCCAGTTTAGTCAGGAAGGAAAAGAAAAAAAATTTTGAAATTCACAAAGGAGTACATAAAAAGTAGGATAGTGAGGTGAAATAACATGGATGGCATCGGCAGAAATCAGTGGCAGAAAGGAATACTTCTAAATTAATGGATCCATTCAGTTATCATGAGAAGGAGTAGTAAAATCAGAAAAATCACTGAGAACTATCTATAAGGGAGGCTGACCTCAGACCTTTCAAACAAAGGAGGAGACCATAAATATACCAATATTCAACATGATCTGTAGAACTGGGAATGACAAGAGTCATTCCAGAATTTTTAGAAAAGTGAGTGGAGGAATGATAATTATAATTAAATTACTTTTATGGGAGGTGTGCAAGGGTCCCAAAACTAGGAATGATTTGGGAAAATCTTCATGACAGCAAAAGCAGCACAGAACTTACAAACTACTGTTGAATGAACTTGACCTTATTAATAAGAAAACATGAAGAATTACTGTGAAAGAAGGACTTTTATAATATTTTGAAGTAAGCAAGTGAAGACAAAAACAAAAAGGATGGATTTATAATAGCAAAGTCTTGTCAGATGCATTTTGCTTAATTAGCTAAAGTAACTATAGTACAGGACCAGGAAGATGAGAAGATGCCTACTTGAATGTCTAACTCATATTAGTGGCCCATCTGGAAGCACCTTTGTCTTTGATGCTTAAAGATCAGAAAGTTTACTTCTTACCTGCGAAACAACATACTGACTTTCTATTTACCTGTCAGCTTTTTAAACTTATCAAGAATAACACCTTCCATGACTAACCAGAAGACTATTCAGAGATGCAGCAACATAGAAACCTTAGAAGCCTTGTCCACTCATAGCCACTCCTTCAAACCCCACAAACTAAGCTTCATTGCACAGACCAGGCCTTCTCAGTCCTTGTTCCAAAACTGTGGGAATCTCTTCTCTCCTATCCTTTCTTAAATATCATTCTTTGTACCCCACTTTATGGTTGGAATAGAAGCACATTTCAAGACTCTAGGAAAATGTAACAGCTTACCCGTGAAACAATGCACTGACCTTTTACATGCCTTTTAGCTATTTAAACTTATCAAGAATGACACCTTCTCCAACTAGCCTCCATACTACTCAGAAATGCACCACCATATGACCTTAGAAATCTTAACCACTCATGTTCTCACCTCCAAACCCTTCAAACTTAGTTTCACTGCACAGACCATGCTTTCTCAGTCTACACTGGTTAACAAATTCAAAATAAAAATAAAATAAAACTGTGGGTTCTATTCCCACCCGAGATGCTTGAATTAATTTTGCATTGCTGACACTGCAGTGCAACATAAAAGGGGGGGGGGGTGCTGCACACCTAAATGTTCTGCCCTTTAGATGAGCTATTAGACTGAGGCCCCATCTGCCTGAGTTAATTATATCACATATGGATGTAAAAGATCCCATAGCACATATCAAAAAGTATAGGGGTTTTATACGTGTGTGTGTGTGTGTGTGTGTGTGTGTGTATCAT
This sequence comes from Protopterus annectens, assembly GCF_019279795.1. NCBI lineage: Eukaryota > Metazoa > Chordata > Ceratodontiformes > Protopteridae > Protopterus > Protopterus annectens. Next base: position 1,384,979,435 of record NC_056728.1, read on the forward strand.
CAAATTCCATAACCCAAAAAAATAAATAAATAAACATGAAAATGCACAAGATTAACTATAGCAGAGGTGTCAATAATCAAATGGGTGAGTTAGCAGGCTTACATGAATGTATAGTTATCAAATTGTTTTTGAATGTATAGCTATCTAACATCATAGTGTTACCCTATTTTGCTTACTGCTGCTGAAAATCAATTGTACATGATTGTATAATTATCTAATAGAATCTTGATTGTATAGGTATCTTTCTGCATTTTGTATTAACTGTTTCTTTCTCAGAACTTTTCTCCTCGGGCCTCAATTGAAAATGCACATATATCCAATTAGACTAGCCCGGTCAACAAATGTAAAATAAATAAATAAATAAAAATTAATCTGCTTGGCTAATATTGACATACGTAGCATTACTAAAATCCAGGATACATAATGTACCCTTCTGTTTGTTGTTGCAGTCCAGTTGAACAGGTAGCAACGTGTCTCAGTTTTTGTAAAAGGATATGTAAAAACAAAAGTCAAAAAACTGACTCAAGACTAGAAATCAGTCATAAAATAATTGTTAACAATGATGTTCAATACAGTACTTTGGGGATCTACCATGCACTGTTTGTTTCAGCTACAGAGTTCAAGAATTTCCTGACTAAACACCAGGATGGAAAATCAATGAGTATGCAATCCTTAGGAGATATTCGCTACCCAAACATTAGCTAGGTAGATAAGTAAACATCAAATAAATATGACCAAGTGTTAATACTGAAAAATAGCTTAAAACAAACTGCATGAAATACAGATAGGGACAGCAATATCATAGAATTCACACTAACAAACTTAAATCTTTCTCCTCTCTACAGTTTACACAGATCATGATACTATGATCTATGACTTGAGTAAAATCAAACTCGTTTATAAATTTTATTTATTTAACATTTGTTTACTGGGAAAGTCCGACTTGGAACAAAGCCAATTTTCAGCAGAGGCCAGGGGAGAAATGCTGCAGACGTGTTTTTGTAACGTGGGAGGAAACCCACACAAATGCAGGGAGGACATGCAGACTCTGCAGAGAACTATGATCTATGACTTGAGTAAAATCAAACTCGTTTATAAATTTTATTTATTTAACATTTGTTTACTGGGAAAGTCCGACTTGGAACAAAGCCAATTTTCAGCAGAGGCCAGGGGAGAAATGCTGCAGACGTGTTTTTGTAACGTGGGAGGAAACCCACACAAATGCAGGGAGGACATGCAGACTCTGCAGAGAAGCCCCCCCCCCGAGAATCAAGCTGGAGAGCCTCGTGCTGTAAGGCAACAATGCAACCGCTGCACCACTGCACCATTCAAACAATTTTTCTTTTACAGATTTTATCAGAGGGAGCTATAAGAGTAAAATCAAACTCAGTTATGCATCAGTCATCATTTCTAGACCTTACCAGTCGAACAATTTACCAAACTATGGCTCACTAGATGGCATTATTTATAAAAACAAATTGCAATACTCTGCTTGATGAAACAAACAAGTATGTTCAAGATATTGTATTGACAATATTATTAACTTTTGTATTACCGAGCACATACAGATAAAACAGAAATGTACAAATAAATAAAAAAAAACTTTGGTAGAATCAGAATGAATAAGATACACAAGAGAAAAAGGAGGCAGTACTTAGCTTTCAAAAATTACCATTTTATATAATAGATTAAATAAAATACAGACATTGTTTACTTTATTACAACTTCCAGGTCTATTTATGAACTCAGATTCACCTCAAAAGTTGAAAGTAATAATAAAAACAATAATAATATATTTTTTAATTGCACTAGAAAATTAAAAAGGGAAATTTGTGACTGCATTTTAGTAATAATCAATAAAATATTCACTAAGCCACTGGTCATAGCAGGAAAAACATGTGCAAGTTATGCCATAAACAAAGAAGCATGTTAAAGACTACTGTTCAGGCAGGCATTGATCATATAACAGGCGTGATAACTGCCGCCACAAGAAAAATTAAAAAAAAAAAAACACGTTTCATGGGACTTGACAACATACTTGATAATTTCTTACATCTTCAAGATTATTTGGCTAGTATTTTTTTTTAGTTTTTCCTTTCTTATCTTCAGTACATCTTCAAGATTATCTCTACTAAACATACTATATGAACAACAATCATGTGTTACTACCTGGTATACTTTTAATTGTATGTCTAAACCACTATGCTTATGTAAATATCTTATGCAATCATGTTATCTGCTATATTTTATAACTGTGTGTGTAAACCACAATGTTCATGTAAATATTTAATATATAGTATGTTAGCAATTGTTCTGGAGCTTTTCTCCCTGGGCCTCCTCTGAAAACAGACAGCTCTGTCCAGTCGGACCTCCCTGGTAAACAAATGTAAAATAAATAAAATAAATACATAAAATAAAGTCCCTCTGCACATAGGCAGACCATCTAAAGACTCTGTAAACTTAAGACCCATAAGTCTTACTAATCTCATATGCAAAGCCATGGAAAGAATTATCATGAAAATGATCAGTAATGACATAGGAAACCTATAGACACCGGACCCAACCCAGTTTGGTTTTGTCAAGGGCAGGTCATGCCTACTCAACCTGGTAGACTTTGAGAAGGTTACCAAAGCAATGGATGAGAGCAAAACAATGCCTACCTTGACCTGCCCAAGGCATTTGACACAATACCTGACTAGGACATTGTTGAGAAACTCAACTGGTTAGGCATAAAACCTTATGTTACCTGGTGGATAGCCATCTCACTGACAGATAAGACCCAGAACGTTTGAATTGGAAGTCCTCCTCTACAAAGAGGTTAGTCACAAGCAGAGTCCTTCAGGGATTGGCCCTGTGACCACTCCTTTTTGGCATCTACTTCTGTGAAGTCAAGACCAACATCAAGAGCCTCTAGCTGACCAGATCTGTTCAACTGCAAGTTAGGAGCAGTCCTAGAATCCTTCACTCACACCTATGTTTTCCAAGAAAGGCTGTTACAGACAAATAACTCATGTCAGAGCCATGGACTGAAATAAAATGCCAAGAAATGCATAATAGTATTCTTCAGGAAGTTATCCACCCCAATAACTATCATATTGACTACACACCCCTAAGAGTTAATCCAGTAGTCAGGGACTTTGGGACACACACAGGCAATAATCTAGTTTTTGACCATCACATGTGTAGTGTACTGAGGAACTCATTCTGTGCTATGCAACTTATAAATAACAGTATGGCATTTAGGTTCAAGGAGGTTGTTGTTCCACTGTATTTGGCATTCATCAGACATATCATTGAGTACAATGAATACCTCCTTTGTTATGTACCTAACCAGGCACCTCCAACAATTGGAATGTCCACAGAGATTCCTCACTAAAATAATACAGGGCGTAAGTAATACCTCTTATCCAGACCGTCTCAAAGGCCTATTCCTGTATTCTGTCTATTACAGGCTGTTGAGGGGAGACATATGTCTGGCATCCAAGGCATTGTCAGACTGCATCCTGATGGACCTCCTGCATATTCACAAAACAACCAACACCTGTATTACCTATTCTAAAGACTTAAACCTTTCCATGGGAGGCTCATGGGATACACGGAAATGACTCATTAGAGACATACCAGTGTTTCAGCTACATGATTTCTGAATGGTCATTATACTTTTACTTTCATAAATAGGACCTGCTAGAGAGACAGGTATATATCCCAGAGACTACCCCGTCTATGGAACAGGCTCCCCATCCATGTGAAGCAGAGTTCCTCCCTAACCCAATTCAAGTGCAACTTGAACAACGGGATGAGGAACCAGAAATTCATCCCTGGTGTGACGTCCTTACTATGGGCCAGTAATCAAGGAGTCTCAGACCTCACCACTGACATGGAATAGGGACGTTCACTTGAAACAAAATGTTTACACACAAAATTTCCAGATGCAGCTCTTTTAATTCAAGCACAATTTCCCTTAAGAGCACACAGGGAACACACTCAATCCAGGGTCCAGATTTCTCTATCTGTCTCCCTCCAGGTCTCCAGTAAGACTCCTCATTGGTAAAAGCTATAGGGTTGAGACCTCAGCTGAGGGTCCAAACCAAGTTCTCCAACACCATCTCTGTGAACCCAGTACTTTGTGTCCCTGCTACAAGTAGCTGACACACACACACACACACACACACACACACACACACACACACACACACACACACACACACACACACACACACACACACACACACACTTTGAGATTTGATTTTCACACACACACACACCTGGGAAAGGCTGACACAAATTTACTAGCTATTCCCCTTCTGCCCAGACTTTAAGGTAGTTACACTTCCACCAGACACCCCAAAGCCAGCTCCTCTAATGGTCTTGCAAGGGTACCCAATTATACTGAGTGAAATTAATATGAATACAAATGGCTGGCATACAGCCACTGCCCTACTTCTCCTGGCATAGCTGGCAATACCTTACATTGTCACACCTGGTTTGGCAACTATGTCTCTAATGGACTCAGGCAGCTTATACATGGTTCAGCTGCTAAGCCCCTGATTGTAAATATTTCATCTCTCAAGTCCCAAGACCCAACTTACTCTTATTGAGTGTACTAGAACTTTTCAGAGATGGCTAGGCTTAAAAAGGCCCCAGTGGTCATTAGCCTAGTACACACACCTGTGAATCTATGAACCTGTTATTCATATTAACCAAAATGTGAGTATGTGGACACATCACTAATCCATGGCAACAGGCTATAGTGATGTCACTTGAAAAAATGAGGGTTGGGTGTCACACTAGACCCAAACAATTTCACACTAATCAGGGTCTGTGAAATACAGAGAAGAACTCCTGACTTTTACACAGATGTCCCTGGTTTGATTAGTGACCTGTCCCTGTAAGATCCGATCCATGGATAGAAAGGAATAAAGAGGCAATTGCCTGCTCACCTTTCTAACCCAGTAAAAGTGTGAGTTGAGGAGGAATGTTGTTATCTTCTTACAGTGGATACTAGAGAGCATGGAGATTGGTAACAGATGAGAAGATCTGTAGGCATAGACCAAGAAGGATACATCATTTTGGAGGTAGGGTATACCCCTCAAAGCATCTCACTGTATACTCAAACACAGTGCATGCAGAAGCCAGAATGTGTTTAGGGAAGTCCAGCACATACAGAAAAAGGTCTATGGGAATTAGTGTGTGTGTGTGTGTGTGTGTGTGTGTGTGTGTGTGTGTGTGTGTGTGTGTGTGTGATACCTTAACCTCTTAACTTCTCCTCCTAGAACTAACTTCCTAGTAAAGGGGCTGTGGTGCCTCTGGACAAGTGAGTCTGGAGATCAAGGAGGGGGTACTAACCAGTAGCTTATGGTCTAACTCCCATGGAACCCAAACAATGTTTGCATCCATCATCCAAACTGAAATATTACTAAAAATAAGAATGGAGAGCACCTAAAATGAAACATGGCACCTATTAATGTTAGATCTTGAATGCAATGGTTTTGTTAAGGGGATTGTTATAGGAAAAATAAACTTTAAAAATGATAAATACATGATAGGTTCAGGTTAAGGCACTTTAATCTTGCAGCAAGGAGACAAAAACATGCTAATACAGAGTTTGTCTAACTAGAATCAGGAAGTACAGACATTTTTATACATTTTCTAATAAGACATTGCCTACCAAGCTGACGTAACAGATCGCAAGTTTTAACATCATCATTACATAGCAGTTGTTTAGCCATGATTTTCTGCTTGCATTATCAATTTTATGAAAAACTTCCTAAGAAAAACAACGTGGCCTTGGTGACCACTGGTTAGATACAACTTCCCACTGTTGTGTTACCATTCAAGGTACTATAGCTAATTTGAGCACAAAGCAAGTACAGATTCTTCAAGCAGTCTTTTGTTTCATGTATCTTTTCTTTTCTGCAGCTGTGCATGTTCTCATAAGACGAACAGAGCTGATTGTTTATATTCAATCATGTTAAAGAAAACAGTATTGTTCTATTCATACACTATTCATACATTTTCCTGACCTAGCAGATAATCACCTGCTTCTCAGTACATTTCCAAAAGGCATAAATATGAAATTTTCTGTGCTAGCAGATACTAGGTCAGGGTGCATCTTGCAATTTCAGAAAGCATACTGTGGTTTGAAAAATCATCTTATAATTTCATACAGAATTAAGCTTGTACATAAAATAGAATGAAAACGTGTTAACCCTTTTAGCTTCTAATAAGCATTAGACATATATAAAAATGAATATTTTTCTGACATTTCCCCCCTGTTAATACTTTTTATTCTATTTTTCAAAAGCATAAACAGTTTGCTTCTTCTCCTAACCTCTTCCATTCTGGATTTGCAGTTAAGAGAGTCATTTAGTTTAGACTTATGAAAGCATTTCAGTTTTCAACAACTCTTCAATTTCAGTACTTTGATACAAAGTCTCAGAAACTGATATGTCTATAAAATCTTTGATTAACTTTTTCATGCAGGGAATACCACAACAAATGCATGCTCCTAATAGGAGTAATCCCACACAAATGGCAATCAGGATGCTCATTAGGATGGAACCCCACCCCCCAAACAAATTCTAGAAAAAGTCCATCAGAGGGTTTGAGCCTGGTTTGGTCATAGTCGACACTTGCTGGATCACCTCAAGATGGTCATTTATCTCATGCTGGTTGTCAGAAATATACGAACAGCATTCTTCTTTGATTAAAGCGCATGTACCACCTCTTGCCGCTAGGGTGAAGTCAAGAGCCATGTGGTTTTGAAGCACCACAGTTCTCATAGCGTTCAGTTCATCAGTCACTAATTTGAGAGCGGAAAAGGTTGCATTGCTCATAACTTCGGGAAGTCTGGACAGTTTTCTCAACTCCCAAATCGATTTTACTGCGCCATATGCAGGGGCTATGCCTGCCCATGATATAATAGTGTCACTCAAGTCCATGTGTGTCAGTTTATCTTTGTTTTTCACGGAATTATGGTATACACTGGATACACTGGATTCTCGGGTCTCTTGATTGGACTTCTAGGTTTACTGCTGACCTCTCTGACGTTTTGAATTTTCCCCTGAGGCAAAGCTGCAGTGTGTCATATGGCCAGAACCAGGTAACCCAAAAAACAACTGCTGGACCAATTCTCAGGTAGCCATTTGTATGCCTTTTTCCCCACAAACAAAATAACAATTTTCTACTTTGATATTGATATATGCTCGCCCTGCATGAAACATTTTCTTGTCAATAATAGAAAGTTGCTTAAAAGGAACAGGATTATGTTGTATTTCACTAACAGTTTTTTTCATTTTCTCAAGATATGAGTCATAGTCTGCATGACAGATAGTTTCTGCCTTATTAGCCTTAATATAACATTTATAAGAAACAGTCACATTGCAATTGCTCCAACCCACCTGAATAGTGTCATTTATATAAAAACATACAATCCCTTTTAGTGTAACAGGTAGGTACAATGCTATTTTATCTTGTGATTTCACAGGTGTAGTATCAAAAATCTAATTTTCCCAGGTCTCATTGATCCCTAGGGGAACAGCGGTTATTAATAATCCCCCGTATGCTGTTGGTATAGCTGTGCAAATCCAGCAGTTCGAAACATTAAAAGTCTCAGCATACACATATTTAATTGCTTGGTAAGTGTTAAAGTTTGGATGCCAGTCTACGAGTAATGCATCACGTTTGTTCAGTTCAACTCGTGTGGCTGAAAAAAGGAAAGGCCACAGCAAAAAAATCATTGTTATCAGTATAGCTAACAGGATGATCATGCAATTTTTCTGAGGTTGTTCTGCATCCCTGTTTACTCTATACCTAGTCATTTTGTTCTTGTGGTATAACAGTAACAAGGTTTTTGTCCAGTTCAAAGTTCTTAATCAATTTACAGTGTGTCAGATGAATCCAGGATGCTCGCTCTGCGATCTTGACTGCAGTGGGTGTTGACAGTAGCACCTGGTACAGTCCTTCCCACTTTGGAGAACTCCAATTTCTTTTCTTCACGACCTTCACCCAGACCCACGTGCCTGGGACTACTGCTGCTTCTGATGGTCTGGCTTGTTTTTTATCTGAAACAGAATTTAACTGCAGAAGTTTGTTATTCAAAAATCGCCTCATATATTCTGCAAGTGAACTGTCAGCCTCCTGGTCTGCAGGCATGAGAGGTTTCCACTGAGGTGTATAATATGCCCTCCCAAACAGTATTGCAAAAGGAGTTAACCCTTTTACATTTGGAACAGTTCTCGTACTCAACAGTGCCAGAGGCAGACAGTGCACCCAGTTCTTTTGTGTCTCATTAATCAATTTCCTAAGCTTATTTTTCAGAACTCCATTATGCCTCTCTACTAATCCTGCAGATTGGGGGTGGTATGCACAATGGTTTTTCAGAGAAATCCCAAAATAGTGGCTCAATTGTTGTATAGTTTGATTTACAAAGTGTGTGCCATTGTCACTATAAATCTTTTCCGGTATGCCAAATCTAGGAATAATTTCTTTAACGAGGACTTTCGCAACTGTAGCTGCATCTGGATTTTTAGTTGGAAAAGCTTCCACCCATTTGGAAATCATATCTATAATGACAAGACAGTACTTTTTATTTTCACATTTGTTTAGTTCTATAAAATCCATACAGATAGTATGGAACGGATACGGTGATGTAGGGAAACTCCCTTGCTTAGGCTTCAGTCCCCCCTGTGCATGATGCCTGTTACAAACATGGCATGCTGCACAAAAAATTTTGTGTAGTTTGTAAATCCATACGTTGTAAACAATCGATTCACTAACTGTACCATCCCCCCTGTGGAGACATGGCACTGCCCATGGCTCAACAAAGCTGCATATCTAAACAAGTTAGATGGTAAAACTGGTTTTCTTTCTTTGGAGATGTACAGCCCTTTCTCAAGAATTGCTCCTCATTTTATCCATTTTTGTTTTTCTACATTTGTAGTAAGTGTCTGCATTGTTTTTAACATTTCTAAATCTAAAATCTCAGATGGTTGTAATTCCTCACCCAAAAGAAATACTTCTGAAGCTGAAGCTGCTTGCTTTGCAGCTGTATCAGCTCTCGCATTCAATTTTGAAATCCTATCCTGTTGTTTGGTATGAGCTACGCATTTACAAATAGCTACTTTCTGAGGTAACTGAATAGATTCTAGTAAATCTAAAATAAATTGGGCATGATTAATTGGTTTACCAGTAGATGTTATCATTCCTCTATTTTTCCACTGCTGCGCAAAAACATGTACAGTAGAAAAAGCATACTGGCTGTCAGTAAAAATGTTCACTCGTTTATCTTTTGCCAAGGTACATGCCCTTGTTAAAGCAATGAATTCTGCTGCTTGTGCAGATAAGTTGTGTGGTAAAGACTTTGCTTCTAAAATCTCAGTATCAGAGACTACTGCATACCCTACTAGATTCTGTCCTGTAGGACCCCTTCTACATGAGCCGTCCACATAATATGTTACCTCGGCATCATCCAAGGGAACATCCATGAGATCTTTTCTAGACAGTGTCTTTTGCTCAATCTCCTGCAGGCAGCAGTGTGGTTTGCCATTGGCAGGGGTTGGGAGCAAGGTTGACGGATCGTTCAATTGTCATATGAGGTTGGCTCAACAGTATAGTCATACAGGAAAGATGTCTAGCAGGAGAAAGATATGCTACTTTTTCTTGCAGTAAAATAATCGTGACTGCATGAGGCACTCTCAATGTGAGAGGGTGGAATAACACTACTGAGGCTGAAGCCTGCACTGCCATTGCAGCTGCAACTACTGCTTGTACACAGTGGGGCAAGGATCACGCCACTGGGTCTAACTGTGATGAATAGTAAGCTATGGGGTGCTGTTTGTCCCCATTTTGCTGTGTCAACACTGATGTCATATAACCCTGCTTACAATCTACAGTTTGGAAAAATCGTTTATGATAGTTCGGTAATCCTAAAACTAATGAGGATGCTATAATTTGTTTCAATTTGCAGAAAGCTGATTCTGCTTCTGGTGTCCATTGTAATAAATCTTGTGCTGCCATAGGCTTCTTGAACATTAAGTTGGTCAGTGGAGCAGATTCCAAGGCATAGTTTGGAATCCAACTCCGACAAAAATTAGTCGTACCTAGGAAGGACATCATTTCCTTCTTGGTAGTTGGTTTGGGTGCTTGTAATATTGCTGTTTTTCTGTCTTCATCTAATATTCTGCCTTCTTTGGATATTACATATCCCAGGTATTTAACCTGCTTTTTCCAAAGTTGCAGTTTGTTTTTGTTTACTTTGTGTCCTTGAGTAGCTAGAAATTGTAGTAATGCTATGGTATCTTCTCTGCATTCTTGCTGGGTGGGGGCTGCCAGCAGAATGTCGTCTACATAAAGTAAAATCTGGCTGCCTTTCGGTGGGATAAATCCCACCAGGTTACTTGCCATTTCTTGTACGAATATTGTTGGACTCTCACAATATCCCTGTGGTAGTCGCGTGTATGTATGGCTGTCAGGGTGTATTGGTATTGAGAAAAACACATTGCTAATATCTACCACAGAATGGTACCGTAAGTGCTCTATGTATAACTGCGTCATTTACAGCTTGTAAATCTTGGACCATACGCCATTCTCCATTTGCTTTCCTAACAGGAAATAAGGGTGCATTACATGGCGAATCGGGAGATTCTATCAATACTCCTTCCTTAAGTAAGGCTGCTATTATAGGTTTGATTCCTACTTCTGCATCCTTTCTTAAGGGATACTGTCTCTTTTGAGGTCTAAATGCTGACTTTGGCGTGATAGTGACTAGTCCTGCTGTACGAATAAGTCCTACATCTGATTTTCCTGTTGACCAGAGAGTCTCTGGTATATCTCGTAAAGCTTTTTCTTCTTCCTCTAGTAAGAATGCTACTCAGCTGTCCTCATTTGCCTGCAAGTGCACAGCTGGGTGTGTCTGTGTTATCCAATTCATCATCTGCTTTTGTACTCCGTCCTGACAGTTCTAATTCAATCTGTTTTTCCCACCTTGTGACTTTTTCTCCTAGGTCTGCCCACTTCACATTCTTATCTTTAGTTAAATTAACATGTGGTAATCGATTAGATTTGTAAAGTGCTAGGAATTCCTGGGGCAATGAACAGCTAACTACACTGTTTCCTTCTGTGTCCCAGTACAGATTACGTAATACTAATCTGTTAGCATGGTTTCTAAACAGTTCTTGCTCATATTCCTTATCAGGTCCTGGTGTGCTACAATAATACAGAGTACAGTGCAACAAATGCTGTTTATCAGTGTCAAGGGAGGGGGACTTACTGATGGCCACGTTCATCAGTTCTTCAGTTACTGCCCCTGGACCAGTCGTAACCAAGTCCTGGCTGTACCAATAAAATGTTTCACTCTCCAGTCGCACCACAAAGGTATCCATTTGTCTCTGTGCTTCCATACCCTGCATAGTTGGAACTACTGCCATGCCAAATATCTGCATAAGGTCTCTGCCCAAAAGATTTGCTGGGCATTTTCGCAAAAACAACAATTTTGCTTTTCTGGGTCATCCCTGAAACAGGGTCAGTTATTGCTATGTTGTGGGAGAGTGGCTCCCGATATAGCTGTCCATTAGCTGCTTTCACTAATATGTAATCAAGTGATTCTGAATTTTCTGGTAGTTTGGAAGGATGTATCAGGGTCCGTGAAGCCCCTGAGTCACACAGGAAATTAACTTCCCTCCCCTCTACCAGAAGTGTAACTTCCAGTTTCGTGTCTGCTAAGTAGAGCTCTAGGCTCAATAATGCTAAATCCAAGATTTCATTTTCTTCATTATCTGTGATTTCATGCACATCCTCTATTTCTTCTATCACATTCTCTACTCCCTCTATCACATTTGCATTTGTCTTTTCCTGATTATTCCCTTCTAGTGATTCTTGACTACCATATAGTCAGTCCTCACCCTCCTTGTCTTCCATGGTTACCTTTTTATTTTGCCTGCAATCCCTTGCCAAATGTCCCTTTTTTCCGCATTTAAAACATTCACCCCTTTTCTTTCTTCTTCAAACTCCTCTGATCGTTTATCAGATTGTTTGTTTCCCTGGGCATTTTTCTTACCCTTCTTCCCGGTCTGTAGTACAAAGACTTCTGCTCCATCTTCTACTGCAAATACTTGAGTTTTCTTTTTCTTTTTGCTATTAAAATGCCTTTCAGCATGTCTTGCATATTCAAGTAATGACTGTAATCTACTCATTTGATGGTCTACCATGTGCTTTGTAATAAAACTACTTATGGGTGCAATACTGCCTTTTAAAAATGCATTCTTTAATTGTTGCTCATATGGGGAATCATGTGTTTGGTCTTCAGGTACCTGCATTCCACAATGGTTATTAAAATACTCTAATAATCTGGCATAATATCTATCAACAGTTTCACCTTCTTGTTGTATGCATTGATTAATGCAAGTCCAGTCAGCCCTAGGCTTCCATTTCTCAGAGATTTGGTCTGTCAGACCTTTCACTCTGTTATCTAGTTCTGCATTACTATGTGGGAGTGGCCTATGTTCTGCGTCACGGGGATTCCAGTTGCCACTGATCGTGTGCCAATCTGGACCCATGATTTGTCTGACTACTTTCTCTACTTCTTCTCCATTTAAATGGTAACTTAACCTCATGCCCTGTAAGTCTTCTAAGAATTTTCTAAAATTAACTTTCGGATAGGGAATCCCCTCTGTGGCTTTCCGGATGTCTTCCGGTGTCCACGGTCTATATACTAGAAGAGTTGGGTCCTGTCCTGCTTGTCCTGCCTGTAGATTTGGTACTTCTATGAGTGGACATATCTCTTCTTCACTCATAGCTCGTGAATTTCTATTTATTTCATATAATTCAATATCCCCTCTTAAGTTGCGTGTTCGAGACCTAGTCTCAACAGGATCCCTGACAAATGGTTTTGATTTTGCAGGGACAGTTGGGTATAGCGGAGGTGGATCTGCTTGTCCACTCGCTTCATATTCTGGTAAGGGGAGCAGAGGGGGCGGAGGGGCTGATGCTATTACCAAGTTATTGTTTTGTTTATCTAAAAACATTGCTTTTGAATTTTTATTCTTTTGTTCCCTGCGGTTTGCTTCCTCAAGCCACCTGTGTGCCTGAGGAACTCCCAATTGACATTGCTTTTTTACCTGTCCTTGGCGTCTGTTTTAAGTTGTTTGACAAGTTTGATAAGTGAAGGTTTGTCCAATTTGTCATCAAATTTGTATTTGTTAACGCATTTTGTACAGTACCTAACATTATCGGCACGTTGTAATTGCATATATTTTGCGTCTTCGGTTAATAGCGAATCTCGGGATCTTTTTGTGCACTTGTTTCCCATATTGTTTTTACTTAGTTAGAAATTGTTACGTAACCCTTTTTATCACATGGTACCATGATTTTCTCTTTTTCACAGTTTATCTAGAATAACTGCCTACCTATCCTGTTTCCCTGATCTATGACGAGACAGCAATCTTTTTTGTCCCTGATTTATATAAAATCTCCCTGACAAAAACAAATACTGTAACAAGTCCCTGATCTGAAACAAAGAAAAGGTAAATTCCTCTTTATCTGAGCCTCCGTGTTTGATCGTCTCACTGGAACTGTTGACTCGTCCTCCAATCGTAGATCAGAAACAGTGGCTGACCTCTTTTGAAGGACAATTCAGTCGGAGGTCTTTTCAGAGCAGAAGAACCGATGTGGTGTCTTCCCTGTACGGTTTCATGCCACCGGGCCCATCTGACCTGAGCTAGAGCTAGAGATATCTGGCTTGAACGACCAATATGTCATAGGAAAAATAAACTTTAAAAATGATCAATACACGGTAGGTTCAGGTTAAGGCACTTTAATCTTGCAGCAAGGAGACATAAACGTGCTAATACAGAGTTTGTCTAACTAGAATCAGGAAGTACAGGCATTTTTATACATTTTCTAATAAGACAAGCTGATGTAACAAATCACAAGTTTTAACATCATCATTACATAGCAGTTGTTTATTCATGATTTTCTGCTTGCATTATCAATTTTATGAAAAACTTCCTAAGAAAAACAACGTGGCCTTGGTGACCACCGGTTAGATACAACTTCCCACTATGTTATGTTACCATTCAAGGTACTATAGCTAATTCGAGCACAAAGCAAGTACAGATTCTTCAAGCAGTCTTTTGTTTCATGTATCTTTTCTTTTCTGCAGCTGTGCATGTTCTCATAAGACGAACAGAGCTGATTGTTTATATTCAATCATGTTAAAGAAAACAGTAATGTTCTATTCATACGGTATTCATACATTTTCCTGACCTAGCAGATAATCACCTGTTTCTCAGTACATTTCCAAAAGGCATAAACATGAATTTTGCTGTGCTAGCAAATACTAGGTCAGGGTGCATCTTGCAGTTTCAGAAAGCATACTGTGGTTTGAAAAAAATCATCTTATAATTTCATACAGAATTAAGCTTGTACATAAAATAGAATGAAAACGTGTTAACTCTTTAAATTCTAATAAGCATTAGACATATATAAAAATGAATATTTTTCTGACATTTATATTCTGCATTTTGAATCTTTTGATATTCTTTGAAGAGTAATAACAGCAGTCAGTAATGACTTGTCAGTGCATACTGCTTATCTTGACCTTGCCAAAACACTTTATTTATTTATTAACATTTGTTGACCAGAAATAATCCACATTAGCTCAGTAGAGGTTTGTGGAAAAAATCTTCACATTCTTACAACAGAGGTAACAAAAAAGCATCTGTACATATAAAACAATTAAAAAATACATATGTAGATAAATAGACAACATCCATAATGAAGGTTACAAATAAATACATTGACAGTATGTGGTAACAGTTAAATTTAAGGTTCAGAATAAAGATAGTATAGTGGTTAAAGTAGGAAGAGGAAGAGAGGGAGAAACTAGGATTGATAGAGGTTGAGGATAGGATGGATGGACGGATGGAGATGAAATTCATGTACAAGAATAGTTCCAAGTAAAGAGTCACCAAAGTGTATATTTGATATGACAACTTCTAGGAGGTGTTGGGTCTGAGATCTTAGGTCTTTGCGAGGCATATATTTTGGAAATAAATTAGAGATGGATGGTTATCTACTGGTTTCATATAGAATTTTATGTGCGGCTTTCAAATGGTTAAATGTTAAAAGGTGTTTTGACCATATTTTGCATTAGGAAAAATTGAACAACTCATAAAATCAGAATCCATATGAGTTCAGTTGACAAAACACTGTTTGTGCAACAGGAAGCAGTGAATCAAGATGGTGGGTTAGCTGTCTATATTAACATTTAGTAAAAAATACAATACCCAGCAAAGCCAGAGACTTCATTGTGTAATACCTTAAACTTCCTGTTTTGGAGGCCCATGGGATACATGCAAATGACCCACTAAGGACATACCAGTGTTTTAGCCACATGATTTCTGAATGACCTTTACACTTTTATTTTTTTAAATCTTTATAGTTGCACTCTGGCCAGTACATCCAAAGCCCACTAGCTGTAGACATTCCATTTTTTATCTTTTTTCTGAGCTATTCAGTACTACATAACTAGTAGGTTTAGTGATACTTTAGAAACAAAGCTTAAAACAAGCAAATGACTCATTAAGGACATGCCAGTCTTTCAGCAGCATGACTTTTGAATGCCCATAACTTTTAACTTTAACAAGTGTTAACATATGCATTCCAGACAGCAAAGCCAAAGTCCACCAGCTATGGACATACCATGTTTTACCCTTTTCTGAGGTTTTCAGTACAGCATATGTGGATTGTTCTTTAACAGTTTAGAAACACAGAGCTTACAACCAAGTCCGATGTTTATAACATTTGGGTGACTATAAAATATTCCAAATAACATAAAAAACAAATGGTGAAAGGGTCACACAGACGAATACTTTAGCAAAAATGACAAGAAAGCTCTAGAAAATTTAGATTCTTCATAGTGTAATACCTTAAACCTCCTGTACTGGAAGTTCATGGGATAAATGCAAATTACCCATTAAAGGTATACATGAGTTTCAGCTTAATGGCTTCTGAACGCCCATGACTTATTTTTCTTAATGGTTTGTCTGCCTGAGCTTTTTACCATTTGGTTTGGTTTCCTATCTTGGATCTACTAGTGTTATTCTCAGTAATAGGGCCACTTTTTGGGTTCTAGGTATAAAAGAAGGAAATACACTGTAGCTAACCAAATATGCTGATGACTAAAAACAGGATAAAATAATTACTTCAGTAAAAGATATTGAGCTTCTCCATGATAGTCTACAAAGAATATATATTAATCAGAGTCATAATGACCTCATCTTTAATGTCAGTAAATGTAGCATCATGACGTTTGATTAAAAGGACATAAATTATGATTACAAATAAATGGTCATATCAGACAAATAACTAAATAAATAAATAAAACCATCATTAAAGATTGGTGCTAGACAGCAATTTAAAATTTTGTCAGTATGTATCTGCCACAATCAGGAAAGCATATTTGTAGCCCATCTAATTCTAAATAGCATGTGCAATCATTCCAGGGAGATTATCATATCACTTACTACGTCACTTATTTGAACCATTATTCAATACAGCATTGCATTTTGCAGCTTTCAAACAAACCACTTGGCCACCAGGGTGAACTTTGCCCTTTTCCCCAATATAGTGCGATCTCAGAGTCGGTATATTTAGTTAAGGGGGTGTGGGGGGGCAAAGCCCCCCATTAACATGGCTTTAATTATGTTTAAGTTTTTCTTTTGTGACCTGGCAGCCAAGTGGTTAGTTTCCCTGTTCAAATTATCGACGGTTCGTTGGTTCATTGAAATGAAGTTTCGATGGATTCGTCTCAGTTAATTGGGTTTCGGGTAAGTGTCCTTTTGGTTTACTGAAGTAGACCCATAAATAGATATATGTATCAATAGCTATCTATCTATCTATCTATCTATCTATCTATCTATCTATCTGTGTGTGTGTTTATATATATATATATATATATATATATATATATATATATATATATGTATGTATGTATGTACACATATATAGGTTTATCTCTCTCACTCTGTTTTTCCTTCTGTATCCATCTCTCTACCTATCTGTCTACTTACATTTCTCTATTTGTCTATCCACCTATCATCTGTCTGTATCTCTCCTTCTATATTTCTGTATTTATCTGCATCTCTGTATCTTTCCTTCTATATTTCTGTATTTATCTGCATCTTTATCTATCTATGTATCTATCTATCTATCTATCTATCTATCTATCTATCTATCTATCTATCTATCTATCTATCTAACTCAACATGGGATCACACCAGTCATGCTTTCTGAAGGCCAGTAATTATAAGCGTGACAAATGAGGCCATGAACTGTGGTACAAAAATGGAAA